>NC_142929.1:38313387-38340887 GCF_046866305.1 Octopus bimaculoides | reverse complement strand
ATATTATTTATATATATATATTTTGCTCATTCCAGTGAGGTGCCGAAAGTACCAGCAGATGGTTGTCTGATGGAATCAGCTGTGTAATTTTGTTCAACTTTTAGACAAAGAAGAGGTTTCAGTAATATTACTGCAGTGGCCTGAAGGGTTTAAGCTGGGTTTTGGAAGATATTCATATCAACCAAGGTATTTTATGAAGTTAGAGCCACCTAGAGAACAAAGAAAGGATAGATAACCACACCCAAGCCTGGCAAGGCTCAAATTGTTCTCAACCCTGTCAAACTAACTCAAGGAAGCAACAGAGGAGACATAACTATTACCAGGATTTTCGCTATCATTTGACAGAATATGCCATAAACCTGATTTAAGAAAATCATTGTTTCTAAACTGCCAGAATGTTGAAAAGTCCTGGTGAAGTCGTGTAGTACAACTGTAAAATAGTTATCTCCTTTGACCACGTTTTGCAGTATAGAAATATTAATAGATGTTAAGTGTGCATATTGCAGCTCATTTCAGCTGCCATACAAATGCTGACATGAGAAATTTTAATAGCTGACATTCATGCCATCAATATGATTAGATGTCTATACTGCCTTCCTTGATTGGTGGGTGTCTCTGACTTCGGGGAGATGAATAACCTCTTTCACGTGAGTCCACATGATGACTTCGATCACGTCTATCATGTACACCTCGAATATCTGTAAATTCAGGTACTCCTCGAGGAGCACCTCGATCACTGTCTCTAGGTCGATCATGTGTCCTCTCAGAATCAAATTCACGATCTTGAAGCATACGCCCACCACCACCACTTCCACGTTCATGTAACTGTCTTTCTGGAGAATCACCGTGGAGCTGGGCCTCACGTGACAATGAACTTGACATGATATTTGTATGAGAGGAGTGATGTTTGGGTTCATTTTGAGGGTTCATGGAAGTTGGGTGAGTGGCTCGCCAGTAGCGTTCAAGATATTCAGCTAAATGTTGGCAGGCATCGTCTAGCTGGTTTTCATCTAGGATCACATCAAACATTTCCTGTAAAGAAAAAAATTTAAACAAATATATCAAACTGAATATATAAAAAAACTATTTTCTCATATAATTTTTACTAATTTAACCTCTCATAAACATCTCAATCTTCAACTACCACAATGTGCATGGTTTTAATTTTTAAATTTACTCATGCATCAATAATTCATTCTTGAATATTTCATTTCCCCATCACACAGAAATATTTTCCAAACTCTTTAAAGTATTTTACAGTGAAGTCCACCAACAAAAGAATCAATAATGCAATTAAATAAGGCAAACCATCTCTAATTGTTTTATCACGTCATGTCATTTATTTTGGAAATGGAGACATCAATGTGAGTTTTTAGTAGGCCTATTACTTGGTAAACTGTATTTTTAGTGTTCAAGTGACAAGAGAGTATCTGTGAAACTCAGATGAAATAAATACTCTGCTTACTGTTACCTCTAACTACATACACACCAATACAAATGGTATTACTCTTCACTATTTCACTATTCCTTTACCTATGCATGTAGGTGTCATTTATATGCAACAAGCAATCTCTGTCACACACTGATAACTACTATGAATAGAAGCCTTCAAAACATCCTGTAATCAGACTATAGCAACCTGATTTCATTTAATAGCACCAACTTGCAGTCATTTACTACATATATCAAAGAAACATAGCTATAACACTACATTCACCTTACTCATGAACAAATATGTAACACTTTCATTTAAGTGACAGGCATTAAAATTTCTGAATGTCTGATCATACACCTATAACATAGACAAAGTGATATCACAAAATTAGGTTTCTTTGCTGACCTTCTACAAAACACAAACGTACCTCACATTGTAGTACTGCTCATGTATTTGGGATAGAGCAACTTCAACACACAAACATTCTGGACCACAACTATCTGATCAGCAAACCTTCACTTAATAACACACTACAATCATTAATACATTAATACACTGTATCTCTCATTACAGTGGATTCTACTATTCAAAACTAGAAAGTTATGCATCACTCCATCTAAAATATTTCAATGTATTCATCTCCCTTCCTATCATCATCCTATTTTGTATCTGATTGCTCAACTAGCAAAAAATAAATAAACAAATAAATTCTTTTCAATCTTTCCTTCATGGAACTTCCATCATGTCCAAATTTCCCATTTAAGTGTTAATGTTCAGAAGCTGAAGTTCTGTTGACCTTGTTAACCTCACTTGTCTGGTAGGGTTCATAATAGTTTGAGTACAACTGCTCTTCCTCAAACTAACAAGAAAGCGGTCATATTGAATCAGAAATAAATGTACCTCCTGTCAACATACCAGGCTCAATAAAACAAGTATCTGATATGTACTAAGTTATTCTAACATAATAATAAACTGATCCAATAAATTAGGTCCTGGGTATGACTTTAAACTGTATCCACTAGTGGAACCCTAGTTTAGCAGTTCCAGAGTTTTGAGGGGAAGCCACCATTAATCTCAGGTTTATCCTGATCTGGAGTAGTAGCACCTGTCAGAGTCCCAGCTATGGGTTAAAGCAGCTTGTAACCACCCTAGCCATGGGAAATCATGGGATGCAGTATGGTGGACATGAACTATTTTGGCAGATGAACTTATTGGCGTAAAAGGTGAATGTAAGATGCTGAGCAGATGAACAGTTGACAAACTGTCAATTAACAAACTACTGTTATCATCTGTAGTCATGGCATGTGCAGATGAAATACTTCAGCTAGTGAAAGATGAATGTGACTAGAACTCAGGGCAAACATTTATGCTTCATTGCTTGAATAGGATGTCTTGCATGGAAGAGAAAAATACATTGGCTTGGAAATAATAATAGTTTCTGATTTAGTCACAATGTCAGTAATTTTGAAGGGAAGTGATTAGGTGATGCTAGTTACCCTAGTACATGACTGGTACTTTATTTTATCAACTCCATTGAGGTGAAAGGTAAAGTTGACCTTAGTGAAATTTGAATTCAGAACATCAAAGAGCCAGGCGAAACACCACGCAGCACTTTCTCCAGTATGCTAATGATTCTGCCCCTGCCAATCTAGTACTGTCAACTCAGCAAGTTTTCTGTCAATGCATTGTTATTCATTTAGGTACTAGGCCAGCAAGTTTTAGAGGAGGGTGTTAGTCTACACTGTCAATAACAAAAATTTCAAAAGGATGAATGGCAAAGTTGACCTTGGGGATGATTTGAAGTCAGGTTGTAAAGAGTGAGAAGAAATGCAGCTAAGCATTTCATCTGACATTCTGCAAGTTTGCCACCCTCAATAATTTCTAATTTAGGCACAAGACCAACAGTACTTGATCAGGTCAGGCATGGAGACATGTGCCATTGCTGCATCTACCATTTGTTTGTATTTGCTGATGTCATTGAAAGGCAACACTCAAAGCAGTGTCTCAGTTAGTCCCCATCTCCAAGAGACACTTACTCATCTATTGTAACCATGTAGTGCGTGATCAGCCAGTACAAGCCACCAATCCAGATGGCTCTTCAGAAAGGAGAACACGATATGCAGAAAACTGAGCAACATGACCAAACAGTCTGAGCTGACACTCCCGAATCATAAAAGTAACAGGACAACCAATGGTAACACATAATCCTGCAAAGCCTCCTGGTACTAAAGGGGTTCAGACAGCCCCTAAGGGCCCCAAACAATGTCCAAATCTTGCAACTATAGAGCAAGATAGGGTACTTCATTTTACTGAGCTCAAAAGTATGAAAGTTAACCTTGGCAGAATCTGAACTCAGAATTTAATAATGATTCTTTCAAATTTTGGCACAAGGCCAACAATTTTAGCAGAAGGTGATTCATTGATATCAACCCCAATAATTGACTAGTAATTTATTTTATTGACCCTGAAAGGATGAAAGGCAAAGTTGACCGCTGCAGAATTTGAATTCAGAATGTAAAGCACCAGAAGACATGTCACAAAGCATTTTGTCCAATGCACTAGAGATTCTGCCAACTCACTACCTTAACACTGCTGCTGCTGCTGATGATGATGATGACAATGACAATTTATAACATAGGAAAAAGGCCACAGGTCTTATGGGAAGATCATTCTTGATTAGATCAACTTTAATACTTAACTGATACTTATTTTATTGATCCAATGCTGATGTGATTTGAACACAGAATATAACTAAACAGTGCAAGGTATTTAAATTATTGCTAAACTGTTACTGTTATGTTATTATTCTTTTTAAAACATAATATCAAGGTCATGATTATAATTGAGAAGTTAAGCACAACAAAATATCTTCAGCCTGTGACTGAAAACACTAAAAGTAATGTGTTTACCAACATACAAGCCAACGTAGTATATAGCGTAAATATATAGCGTGAATATTCAAATATCATCGCTATCTTTCCAAATCCTGCTGCATTTCACAGAGAATTTTTGATCATCCAGAGTTTTCTTGGTGTATAAATCAACCTATCTTTTTTGGCAGTAATTTTTGGTCTGAAAAATTTGTCTTGTATGCCAGCAAATACAGTAAAAGTAAAGAATAAAAAGTTTAGGAAGGTATAACAATGCAATATAGAACAAAAAATGGACTGTATACCTGTTGTAACTTGGTAAACTGTAGTCCGATGATATTTCGGAATTAGAATTCCTTCTTCAGATCTTAATTTGCTGGAGTCTCTGCTATAAACTGTTTTCCAACGGTTTTTCTTTTTTCTGAACCGTTGGAAAACAGTTTATAGCAGAGACTCCAGCAAATTAAGATCTGAAGAAGGAATTCTAATTCCGAAATATCATCAGACTACAGTTTACCAAGTTACAACAGGTATACAGTCCATTTTTTGTTCTATATTGCATTGTTATACCTTCCTAAACTTTTTATTCTTTACAAACAATACACAATGCTTCAAGCGAACTACAATATAGTAAAAGTAAAATAGTGTAAGTGTAAAATATGTAACTTCTTTCCTGCAAGTGGTTGCAATCAAAATGTGTTTTATAATGCCACCCCAAGATTCTCTATGGTGGGTCCTCAGTTTTATGCAGTATATGTCTCTATCAAAAACATGAGTGTAGTTGAGTAGTCTTCATCTTCTATTAGGGTGGGGGTATCTTAAAAATGTAATATCTTATATGACAGCACACAAGCTGTAGCCTGCATTGAGCAACAGAAGTAGAGATGAGTGGAATGTGTCCATAAATCTCCTCTCAGGTATTGTGTGCTCATGCTATGAAATGTTCTGTCTTCATGAGAAGCATAATATGCATATCATCAAAATGATCTTGATGTTCTTTCCTCTTAGTCCAGGTTTCAGCTCCATAGAGAAAAATGCTCTTTACACATTCTCTGAAAATGACAAATTTGTTGACTTTGAAACATTTGACAGCCAAATGTTGAGAAGCTTGTTACAAGCAGTCTAGATTTGTCCAACGCATGCAAAGGAAGTATTGAAATCAATGACCTCCTTCCAAAGATAGAATGCAATACCATCTTTGGAACAGATTGACAGATAGCTTTCATCTATGTTGGTGATCATGTAATCAGTCTATTTTCTATTGAGAAACAGATCAACTTTGGCTGCAGCATTCTCATGATTGCAATTGAGAAATTAAACACAACAAAACATATTCTGTTCAACAAAAGAAAACAATTCACATTGAATAAATAGCATAAGTGTGAAATATGAAACTTACAGGACTGCATTGTGCCAGCTTGTCTGCTGCTACAAGTTGAACATTCATATTTCTACTTTGAGATTTACCACGGGACTTAATTAATCGCTGAAGGACCTAAAAAAGAGTGAAAATTCAAAATCCAATATGAATGCACAGAAGACAAACTTTAATATTCATACTGTATAAATCATTACCATTTAATGTTCACTCATACATGCTTGCATAGATTAGATAGAATTTGTTGAGGCAGATTTCCAACAGCATGATGCTATTCCTGTCATCAACCATTACCTGTTTCCAAACAAAATAACATTACCCCTTGGCTTGAAATGTTTTCCATGGTAAGCAGGAAATGAATAACATTGCTTGTGTGATGGTGATGCTTATTTAAAACCATCACATGCTGCCAAGATAAGGCGCGTGCGCGCACACACACACACACACATGCATGCATGCATGCATGTACACAAATACAACAAGCTTCTTTCAGATTCTATCTACCAAATCCACTCACAAGGCTTTAGTTGGCCAGGATCTATAGTAGTAGACACTTGTCTTGAGGTTCCACACAGTGGGACTGAATTTGAGATCACTTGGTTCAAGTCTTTTTGTGAACACAGTTGGAAATGACATATCCTTGGTAGTTTTTACAGTATATAGTTTCATGCTTACTAAGCAGATCTTTTGGTGCAATATTTTTTTGCGAAGAGTCAGTTTCTGACCATATTACCCTGACCATCACTTTTTCCAAAGTACAACCTCAGACTATATTTATGTCTAGTGTGTGTGTATATGTGTATACACACACACACACACATACACACACACACACACACATACACACACTCACAACTAAGTTTATTATAGAAGATAATGATAATAAATGTCATTGTACATTTTCCTCCTAAAGATGAGTTAAAACACATGGCCTTCTCCATTAGTTCTACCACTGAATAACATGAATAAAATTATATAAACAATAAATATAAATGAATAAATGAGTGTGGTTAAGAAGTTTGCTTTGATACCATGTGGTCAGTGTTTCAGTCCCACTGTAGGGATGTTATTGGTTAATATCCTATACTATAGACATAGGTCAACCAGTATTTGTGAATGAAATTGGTGTACAAAATCTGAAGAAGTCTGTGTGTGAGCATCTGAAGCTTCAAAGTCACTATCACCACTCTTCTTGTAAAAGTAGAATATACACACACACACACGCACACACACGCACACACAGATATATATTATATATAAATGTAGAACAATGGTAAGGAAGATAAAGATAATGTACACCAGTGTGTATTTTCAGCCCCAAAAAGAATTGAACTTAAGGCCCTTTTAATAAGTAACACCACTGGACTACATAATGAAAGATATGTAAACCAGAAACAAGACTAAAAATAAAAAATATATATATATATATATATATATATATATATATATATATATATATATATATATATATATATATATATATATATATATATATTTATATATATATATATATATATATATATATATATATATATATATATATATATATATATATATATATATATATTTATATATATATATATATATATATATATATATATATATATTTATATATATATATATATTTATATATATATATATATATTTATATATATATATATATTTATATATATATATATATTTATATATATATATATATATATATATATATATATATATATATATATATATATATATATATATATATATATATATATATATATATATATATATATATATATATATATATATATATATAAATATAACTGGCACTCTGTTGGTTATGATGACAAGAGTTTCAGTTAACCCGATCAACAGAACAGCCTACTCATGAAATTAATGTGCAAGTAATTGAGCACTCCACAGACACCACTAACATAGATCTCAGGGAAATTCAGTGTGACACAGAATGTGACATGGCTAGCCCCTTTAAATTACAGGTACTATTCATTTTCGCCAGCTGTGTAAACTGAAGCAATGTGAAAAAAAGTGTCTTGCTCAAGGATACAACACACCATTGGTAATCAAACTCACGGCCTTATGATCATGAGCTAAATACCCATAACCACTAAACAATGTGCCTTTCCATATAAATATAAAATGTAGTTTATTACAGAAGATAAAGAATATTGTTTCCTAGGAGCCTTGGAAATGATCTGAAGTAAAGTGAATTTGCCTTAAATGAGTTCTGATGCATCAATCAATTGAATATCTCATCTAGTTTATCCTAGGATAGTCAAACAGTTTTTGTTATGTTGGATATCATAGCTGGATAAATCTAAAAGAACAGAGGTTACAGGATTTCATTTTAAAGCAAGTTTCAGAATACCAACATAATATTTCCTGGTGGGGAATATTATGAGAGTAGAAACATAATGGGTGCATTCCCGGTTGCATGGGCTGCAAAGCGGTTGCAAGTCCGGGGAAATATTCTAAACAATGGGGAAATAATTGACTATTTTGACCCATAACTCTACTAAAGACAGATTTGAAGATGCTGGTAATGTATTTGTTAAGATGTTGTTGTTTATTGTCATTAATGCAATTAAAGGTACAATGTTGTTGTACAATTCCCCAAAACAATTTCTACTCATAGAGCAAGCAAGTCAAGAAGAGATTAGGCTTTGATAAGGCACTATAAACTTGGATTGATCTTAAGCTAATGCCTGAGTTAACTATTTTCATATAGTGATTACTCCAAGGGCAGCTGATTTCAATCCTGACATCAGAGATGAATTCCAACAATGTACAGTGATCAAAGTAAATAGCACCTCATGAAACCATTTTGCATAGCATACTCAATCTATCAAAGGTACCTCCTCTTCTCTCTCATGTACATTTTTGTGCTGAAGTTGTTGTTATAGAGACTGGAGATATTGAGCATTTTGAACTGTAACATAGGAATGTCATGTCTATACAATGTAGATGATGTTAGCATCACTGTGGTGGACTTTGGAAAACAAGATATTCTTTTGCTGGTTTCTGTGTTTTTAAAATATTCATTGAAATATTTTTCACATCAGATAATTCGAAGGATTATTACTTTTTAATTTTCACTTTGTATCACACATCTTACTGCTTTTTTAAAATGATATATGAAAAGAAAAATACAACTTTAAAGTAGGGAAAAAATCCAAGAGAATTTTGAAAAGGTATTGCTGAGAATACTTACTTTAGGTGAAGAGATCTTTACGTAGACAACTATAGGAGCAAGGGAGGTTTTGGCCAGCTGCGAGGGATGGTTTATGGTGTCACAATCAAGCACCACCATTTGCAACCCTCTAGCTAACTGAAATATTCTTTCTATTTCTTCTTGGACTTCCACTGAAAGAAAGAAAATTGAATTCATTAACTTCAAGTCTCAAATATCAAAAATCATGCTTAATGATTTGAAGATCATGTATACCAATAATTTAATTTGTACTGTGTAGTGTTTAATTCAGTTCAATTTATTGACATTGTACATAAATGCAATGAAAAGTACATGGTGGAAGGGGTGTTTGAGGACATTTAGTTATCAGGATACTGCTCCTTTCAAGCCAATTAAAAGATTTATTTTTATCAGATTCCCCCATGATAGGTAAAATGTTATCTGAAGACAAGAAATGCAGTCAGACACTATAAGGACACTGCAATTCATCCAGAAGGTTCAAAACATTATCGCTGTGATCCTAGAAAATGAATGAGTGACATAGACAAAGAATTTCAGATGTTGGAGTGGACTATCAGAACTGTGATGCACAAGGAGATTGAATACAAATCGTATGTATTGAAGAATGGCCAATTCATGTCTGTAAAGACACAGGATCTGTGCCAAGCAATTGCTTAACAAGGTTAAAATCACTTGCAAACACAGCATGCTTTGGTTCTTCTCTAGTGAGAAAAACTTTGAGCAAAACCAAAAGACCAACAGGGGAAATGACAGATACTTATGTGCAAAGCCTTCTGATATTCCCAGAGAGGTGCACACTAAATCTCTGACACCTGTAATAGTTTTAGAAGTTGTGAATAATGAAGGTCACATCACATCCTTCCACAGGGTCTTAGAATTAATACTGCTGGATATGTTGACATACTGGAGACTGTTATATGGATGAAAGTACACAATGGAAGGCTTTACATGTCTCAGCACCTTCATGCAAAGCCCATATAATCCAAGAATAGATGTCAGAAAATCTTTACCAACATAAAATATTCAACTTGTTGTCTCCAAACTCGCCAGGTTTAAATCCCAAGGACTACTATGTTTGGAGCACTGTTGAAAGGAAGACTAAACAACATCTCAACAATACCACAGCTTCAATAAAGTTGTCATTGTCCAGATGATGACAGAAATAATTAAGGACCATTTAGTGAAGGTGTGTCAATGATTCTGGTCTTGAATTGAAACAATCATTGAAGATGAAGGAGGATTCATGGAATTACTGAGAACATGCTCACAAACTTTTATTAAAATACATTTAGTTTTTACTAGATTAAAGTTGTTTAATCAAATTACTCAAATATGTCCTTAGATACCTCTTGCACACTGAACATTGCAGGTTAAGTTGAAATAAGAGTAATTAATACATATCAATTGCCAATTTGAGATAATGAACATATACAGCACAATTGATTATAATAGTAACATAGTTCCACTGAAGCACAAATAAATGTCCATACATGCAAAAACTTTCTGTTAATTGTAGACAGTAGTTACAAATATGAAAACTTCTATAATCAGCAAAGTGCACTCTAGGCCCAGATCCTATTCCCAGCAAACTCTTCAGTCTTTCCCTGTATACAGTGATATATCCTAATCTATAAATATATGCAATATTGTATCATATCCCTGAGTACAAAATCTCCAGTTCTCAGCCTCATTTCTAACACTTCAAAGGTAATAAAAACAATTGTAAAAACTATCACTTTTATCACCTTGAGACTCTTCATCATCTCATTCACCACCAGTACAGTTTCTGTAACAACAGATCTACAACAAAATTATTCTCCTATATTACACACACCAGTGGTCTCTCATTCTACAAAGCTCAAATGTAGTCACATTGGAGTACTATTCGCATATCTAGGATTGTGTTGCTGCTGTAAGCTGGTTGCCAAAAACTTTGTTGCAAACAAACTCCAATCACTAATCCACAGAAGCATTGTTTCTCTCCTATTTATTGAACATCTTGTAGCTTCTGCTCTTCTGAACTAGCAAGCTGCATGTCACCTATTTTCTAGCACATGCAGTACACCTATCTCCATTCCTTCTGTCTTCCTTACTTTGTTTGACTTCTTGAAACTGTATCTATTTTTTAGCATTAATATTATTCTGTCAAAAGTAATGCTTATTCATTCACATTGTTTTGAATTAACCATGCTTTGAGATTTTGATACGGTAACTTTTAATTTTTAAAATGATATATTGTAGGATAGGTGCGAGAAATCAGATTTGGCCAGTTTGAACATAAAACAAATAGAATATTTCAACAGGATATGGCCAGTTTAAATGCTAAAAGGGTTAAATACTTTCCTCAAGTATGTCACCCCAGAACTTCAGCCTTCTGAAATTCCTTTTCTACAAACATATTCCTAGTACATCCTAATACATTTCTCCTCATTTAACATTGATTCATTCATCACAAATTGTTCTCTGAAAACACTGGTTAGTGATCAATCAAAAGTTCTATTTGGACCACAAAAGTGTATCCCAGCAACCATCCACAATGCTCAAGACAACTTGGGGTCTTGGAATGAAGCCTATTTTTTCTTGTATGTTCTGTTATTCATTTATCACTGCTTCACTTAATGTGGTGTTTCTTTGGAACAAAATATGCATGATAAACAAAGATAGATGTAGTTATCAATCCACAGCAGTTAAAGCTGACCATTAACTGTTTTGATCCTACCATTCTTGATGCTTTTCCTAATACCAACCATTTTACAGAGTGTACTGGGAGCTTTTTACATGTTACTGGTACTAGTGAGGTTATTAAGTAACTCACAAAACAAGACCATCTCAACTGGGGGTGGACAGCTAGTATTGAGGGAGATGGTTTCATGCCAGGTGAGAAGATGTTAAAGTATGAGCTTAAGCACAAGATGTATCGAGGCATTGACTACTATCTTTGGGACAAGTAAATTCCTGAATCACATTGAGTTGCTCAATACATTTTTGTTACTATTATTAGCAATACCTAGCGGCCAATAACATTAATACCATGTATATATATGGGTGAAGTTGCATGGTTCAGTGGTTAGAGCATTGGGCTCAAAATCATAAGGTAGTGAGTTCGATTCTCAGACCAGACTTGTGTGGTGTTCTTGAGCAAGCCACCTTATTTCACGTTGTTTCAGTTCACTCAGTTGTAGAAATGAGTTGCAACGTCACTGGTACCAAGCTGTATCAGCCTTTGCCTTTCCCTTGGAAAACATTGGTGGCATGGAGTATGCATGGGTGACTGCTGGTCTTCCATAAACAAGCTTGCCCAGACTTGTGCCTCAGAGGGTAACTATCTAGGTGTAATCCCATGGTCATTCACGACCTAAGCGGGGTCTTTATCCTAATATATGGGTAAGTTTTATTAATTTTTATAGATTTTTGGTATTTAAAGCATAGAATATAGATTATAATGAAAAATATAACTGATGAACATTGAGAAATCAAAAACTCACCAAATCCAGACATCTTACTGTTAGACCTTTCTATTAGAGCTCTTTTGGTGGGATTGTTCAGTAATGAACGCTTGGCCAATGATATATCTGCTGTTACTCTGGTAATGATAATTCTGAAAAAAATATATTCAAATGATTAGTTAACAGAACAAAATCAATACATCTTTGTATAAGTTATGTCCACTGAAATATATCCATTAACAAGGCACTAAGATCATTAACATTGTCATGGTTGTCATCTTCAACATCATTGTCAACAACATTATCATCATCATCAACAACGCTACTATCACCATCATCATTGCCACTGACATCGTCATCTTCATCATTTTTTATCCCTATCATTTTCATCATTCACTTTTTATATGTACTTTCCCAACACTGTATGAACCATTTTTAAAAAGCCTGCACTGTATCCATGTGAGTTGTAAGATGCAAACAAAAGGGTTGGCATCAAAAAGGATATCTGCCTATAAAACATTGTCTCAGAAGTTTTTTCCAGTACAACACAAGATGGAAGAGTAGACTTTAAAAAAAAGTTTTGGCATGTGTTTAAAAAATCTACAATACAACAGCTTTTAATACATTTTGATTCTACGTTATTTAATTTGAGTAAGCCTTAATATGTTCAGGTCCAAACTAAGCATTTTACTCAAGTGTTCATTTCATTATTAATTCACAGTACAACATACATCAACCATTTGTCTTATCTGTTAATGTTAGTGTTGTTGCATATACTGGGATGAACTGTCTCATCAAAAAACGTTATTACCTTTATACTTAATAGATCTAAATAACTAATAAGAAATACTTTTATAAGGAAGATACAGTAAAGTTTAGAAAAATTACTATTACAAATCAAAATATGGAATACGATAGCAAAAACGTGAGTAAAATTTGGAGGAATAACCACTCTCAACTCCCATACAGTTCAAATCACAAAATATCATCTAACTAGTCATATAGAAATTACTGAGAAAATATCACAAGTAGTTTTTTTCTGGGTATGTTATTTAAATAACTTATTGTCATAACATATTATATTCCTATCACACCCTAGCAGTTGAGGGAAACTGTGGAAGAGGTGGACCCAGAAAGACCTGGGATAAGGTGGTGAAGCATGACCTTTGAACATTAGGCCTCACTGAGGCAATGACTAGTGAGCGAGACCTTTGGAAATATGCTGTGCTTGAGAAGACCCGGCAAGCCAAGTGAGACCATAACCCATGGCCTGCTTGCGAAGACCTGTTGAGGCAAGTGAAATTCGATGACAGCACTGCATAACTGGCATCTGTGCTAGTGTAGCGTTAAGAGCACCGTCCGAGCGTGATTGTTGCCAGGGCCATTGACTGGCCCCCATGCCAGTGGCACATAAAAAGCACCATTTGAGCATGATCGTTACCAGTGTTGCCTTACTGGCACTTGTGCCAGTGGCATGCGAAAAACAACATTTGAGTGAGGGTGTTGCCAGTGCTGCTGGACTGGCTCCTGTGCAGATGACACATAAAAACACCATTTGAGCATGGCCGTTGCTAGTACCGCCTGACCGGCCCTTGTACCAGTGGCACGTAAACGCACCCACTACACTCTCAGAGTGGTTGGCGTTAGGAAGGGCATCCAGCTGTAGAAACTCTGCCAGATCAGATTGGAGCCTGGTGCAGCCATCTGGCTCACCGGTCCCCAGTCAAACTGTCCAACCCATGTCATCATGGAAAGCGGATGTTAAACGATGATGATGATGATGATAATTTTCAGCTTTAAAAATATTAAATAGTGCCAGAACAAGAAAAGTAATTTACATAATTTCAATAAGATAAGATATTTATGTAATTTACAGTAAAAATATTACTAGTTTTATTATGTATATATAATAAATATTTTATAGTGTTGACATATGTGTTTATGACCATTTTACTAATCAATCAATAGATACAGATTTTTTTACCTTTGCTGGAAGTTTGAAAAGGTGATTATAGTGTTATTATTTTGAATGACAAGGCAAATTCAGTTTTCTAAATAATTATATTAACATAGTAGAGAATTATTTCAAAGAAAGAATTTAAAAGCCAATCTAGGAAAGAACATTCACACAAAGCCAGTGAGCCTGATAATATCTGATATTAGCAGCTGGAATATTCCTTAACTTAAAAAGGATCTTCTGCTCTTTTAAGAATGACAATAATCCATCCAATATGCAAATAAAAGAAACTAAGGCCAATACAAAACCTTAATGTTCAATTCACATCTTTGACACAAGCATAACAGATTTACAAAAACTAGTTTCTTATACTTTCTGATAAATGCCAACATGGACCCACAGAAATGAGAATAATGGCCATACACTTATATACTTAATGAACAGGCTAGTATATTACCAATTTAAATGAAGGCAGGTAAGTGTATTCCTAGACTTCTTCAAAATATTTGACAAAAATGTCTGTATGAAACTAAAAGAAACAATTTTAGAATTTAAAGGGATTGGAGAGGGTGAGTGAATGAGTAAGTTCCCAGGACTGCAAAAGGAGAGCAGGAGGTAGGCAGGTGGAATGTAGTGAATGGGCATAGGTAGGAAAGAGGGTTTGAGGAGGATACGTTATGGGGAAGAGATTTGATAGGGACATATTGTGTGCTGGTAAGTTCACAAGGGAGAGTGGAGGATATAGGTAAGGGGAATACAGCAGGTGGTGAGCATGGGTGGGGAAAGAGAATGCTGGGAAGATAGAATGTGGGGAAGAAGTTTGTCAGGGACAGGTTATGAGCAGAGTAGGAGGAGGTGGGATGGACATAAAGGACATGCCTTTATGGCCTCAGTTTTACTTAGCTGGACAGGTCTTTTCAAGAATAGCAAATCACTAAGTGTCTCAGTCCTTTGTCTCTCATCTGTGAGGCTTTTAAATATTAGTTTCAAAGTTTGACACAAGGCCAACAATTCCAATAGAGAGGGTAAGTTGATTAGATCAACCCCAGTGCTAAACTCATACTTATTTTATCAACCCCAGAAGGATGAAAGGCAAAGCTGACCTCAGCAGAATTTGAACTCAGAACATAAAGATGGATGAAATGCTGATAAGCATTTTGCCCGGCATGCTAACAATTCTGTTAGCTAACCACCTCAAGGCTCTTCAATATTAATTCTAATTCTTGTCAATTGGAACTACTGTAAACACATTCTATGCTTTGATATATTACGCAAAATGTAACACCTCAAAACGAAACAAAAAAAATGTAAAAATATTTAACAATTCTAGACAAAAATGAAGTATTGATTTTAAACCAAGAATACTTTCTTAAACAAGTATATTATGTCTTTCTTGAAACTGAAGGTTCCAATTGTTATCTGTTTCAACTAAATATAGCAGAAACTACCAGATGTGATGACAGAAAAGCAATCCAACTGTTTTTTCTTGTTAAATAGTGCTTTACCTTTAAACTTTCAGATTACTCTGTCAAATGTAATGATTATTTATTTGCATTGTTTTAAATTTATCAATGCATTATCTTGTAGCTTTGAGACTTCAATGATATGATTGTTTATTTTTACAATGACATTGTAGGGCAGGTATGATTCTGGTCACTTTGAACATAAAACATATAGAATATTTGGGACTGATATGGCCGGCTTGAATATCAAAGGATTCAAATTTTTACTTTTAATACTTTTTCTTTAAATGTTAAAAATTCAAGTTTGCAACACAACTGAAAAGTAAATATTAAACAAAATTAATTACAAAAATACATATGCTTTTTATTTACCTTCCTTCAAACTTGTGCTTAAGAAAATCAAATAGGGCTTTCTGCATCATATCCGTCACTTCATACCCTTTCAATGAAGGTCCTATCAAAACTACAGGTCGCATGGAAGGCACTACCTCATAGGGAGGAATATTCTCAGACTGAAAGAGGAAAGAAAAAAAATACTTAGTTCAATATTTTCCAATTTTCACAGGTATTAAAACTTAATCAGAAAAAATTTTTGCTCCTTTTTGTCTTTCAGTTAAAATCCTGAAATATCAAGAGAAACATAAAATCTAACATTTTAGGAAAACACTTGAAATAGGTTCGCTTTGATGCCAAAACAAAATTCCTAAAGTATATTGAGTTTCTAGTAAGCATCATATACTTCCTATGGTTGGGAAATCTGATGTAATATAATCAAATATTTTTGTTTTATAAGAGATAAGAATGAATTCCAAAAGAAATCTCAGAATTTTGTATTGAGTTTTAGAGCTGAATGTGGACAGAATGCAAACTTGTGCACAAAATGGGAAACATGACATATCAAATTGGATGATATCAATGTATCAAATATTACAAGAAACACTAAAATCATCATCATCATCATTTAATGTCTGCTTTCTATGCTGGCATGGATTGATTGGTTTGACAGGAGCTGGCTAAGCAGAAGACTGCACCATACTTCTGTATCTGTTTTGGCATTGTTTTTACAGCTGGATGTCCTTCCTAACACCAACCACCCTACAGAGTGGACTGAGTGCTTTTTGCGTAGCACCAGCACAGGCAAGGTCAGTTTTGGCATGGTTTTTATAGCTGGATGCCCTTCCAAATGCCAACCACTTTACAATGCGAACTGGATGCTTTTTATGTGGCATCAGCATCAGCAGTAACTTGCAAGATAAAGATCCTTTGAGAGGAGAGTGGGCATTAGAGAAGGTGATCTTGTGCCAGATGATGAAAGGTTAGAGTGTGACTCCAAAATAGTATAATCAATAACTAATAACATTTAAATCTGAATAATAAAGTATCTGTGTTCTTTAATAATAACACAATAGATAGGGATTAAATACAGGAATTGGCTGTATTTAAAATGTCTATAAAGAACGTACTTGAAAAGGACAAAATCTTATAGCTAATCTCACAGTTATTACTTGCTTATTTCTTCAAATAAATAAATGCATCACCCATCTTCTAGAGCCTATTTTGTTTCCTAACCATTATCATGACAAATGTAATAATCAGAAAATTAACTTATCAATAATGTCCAGATAATACCAATACATGGGTTTTGATAAGATAACAGCTCAATGACAGGACAATAGTTTAAGCCATATTGCTTAGCTATTTGTTAATTTATAGTTCCACATTCAAACTCTGTTATGACCAATAAAGTAAATTACAGATTGATCAATAAAATATCGCTGTTAAATTGTGAAATGTAGTTGAAATCTAGATCATGCGTTTACTTGGTTGTTCTTGTACCAAAAGATTGTATCAATTCACCTCTTCAGCAAAAGCAAAAGGTATTTTCAACTGGAACTCACAGACAGATAAGCAAAGTGAAATTACAGTAACAAATATAAATACTTTGTCAGAGAACAAAATATCTTTTGAGATGTGCATAAGAGTTGCATACCATATACATTTGAATTTCTAAGGATTTTAGTTGTATATCATGAATATCTTGGAAATTCAAGGGAGAAATCTTTATTTGGTGGAAGTTTTGCATAAGATAAAAGTTTCTTAGCATGCTTATCTGGGTACCAATTAAAATTGAAAAGTAGCTCAAAATTATAAAGCATCTACATGCTATGGATGGAGTCTATGAGCATTTAGTACAATTACTATAAAGCTAACCAGGAAAAAGTTACCAGTAACTTGTAAAAGATTGCAAAGTGCAGAGTAAACAATGAACAGATAATAAACCTATTGCATTTTTTCTTTAAAAAACGTAATTTTTTGTACACAATCAGAAGCTGGTAAGGAAAGAGAACAAAAAGAGAGCAGAAGAAAAGAGCAAAAACATAAAGTTACAGAAAATGAAAAACAAAACATAAAAGAAAAAACAGAAAACAAATGAAAAAGAGAAACAGAAAAAGCATATTGTAAGAACTCATAAAAGAAAAAAATGAAGAATATGTCCCAAGATGTATGTTATTCACAATAACAAAGAAATATGGAATCCAGTAAGCTAATAAAGTTTATTCTTAATAATTCTGGATGCTTCAAATAGTGCCATATGATGGATGTAAACAACAAAATCGAAAGTTCAGACAAGCTTTAAGGCTTTTTAGCACAATAACAATAACAACATTCTTACAAGTAAATCATTACTAAGTTATTGCATTTTTATCAGTCATGCCAACAATTATTTTCCATGAATATTGATAATTTAAGTGTTATTGGATTAATTAGCTTTGAAGCTCTAAAGTCAATACTCAGTTTTCTAGCATACAGGTCAACATAGTGTATAGTGTAAACATCCAAACATTGTTACTATCTTTCCAAATCCAGCTACATTTCACATGAAATTTTTGGACAGCCTAAGCCCTTAGTGTATAAGTTAACGTACAATTTTTGGTTGTAAATTTTTGTCTGAAAAATTCAACATGTATGCCAGAAAATATAGTAAAAAGAAGTAATGGAAAATAACAATCATGAAATAAAATAAATTCAAAGTAAACTCTTACCTTTTTGAAAAAAGGTTTCCTTTTTTCTTTGGTTGGTGGGGTAATGTTTGGTTTACTTGTTCTCACATTACTTAGGCTGTCACTATCCTCTCCAACATTACTGTCTACCCCATTATGTTCACCATCAATACCTAAAAACATACATTCTGCTAACGTTGAATTAAGAATAACAACAACAAACAAATAATTAAATAGTTTTATTATATTTGGAAATTAAACTATTGACACTTTCAAAGAGCAACATCATTATGGAAAAACATTTCTGCCAAATCTATAAGGATATCAACAAATGTTAGACTATAATAGGTTAATTCATAAAAAGACAATAATCAAACAATTAAAGGTAACTGGTGTAAAAAGTGAAAATACAGGGAACATTTGAGTTAGTTCAACATATTGAAAATGATACTGAAAATCCAGTTCTACAAACAATTTTTCTTTTTAATTAAACTCAAAGGTAAAATATAAATGTCATTAGATATTTATTTGAACTGATACAGAAAATATTGTATATTAGCCCCTTTGCTATTGACAAGAAGAAATAAATAAAAAAATTCATTGTAATCAATTGATGAAATGAATATAATATGTAACTGTTTTATTTTCATAAAAAAAATAGAACAATGACATATTTCTTTCTGTTTTATTTTTCTCTAATAGCAGTATTGACACATTAAAAAATGCCCCAAAATAAGATAAACAAATATATATAGTTTATGGTATACAGAAGATCTCCTAATTATTATCTTCATTATGTAAATGATATATTTAATTAATCCCAGTCATAATTAGGATTCACTCAAGCAAAAAAATAAAATGTTGGTCTAGGCCCAAGTTCATTAATTCATTCTTTGATAGACCAAATTTATAACAAAATATACAAGTGTATTAAGAGAAGTTACATGTCAATCTATAGGCAGGTAAAACACTAGACAAAAGAAATGTATCTTTATCTGATTGGAAGCAAGTATGCAACTGACATATGACTAAAGATGTAAATAAGACTGCTTGAAAACAATAAAAGGAAGCATAAAAAATGTTTGTAACTTTTCAACAAAATTGATATCATGAAATACTTTGTTACAGTTCCATCATTAATGAACATAGGAATGGAATTAATGTCATAACACTTTTTTTCCATTCTGTTTAAGTCAACAGGAATAACTACCCATTGATAAAAAAAATTCCATTAGGTGAAGAACTTCGACTCATTTGCATGAGACTGATTAAATGATTGACTGATTGACTGATATGAATAAATATCAATTGACTAACTGATTGACTGATATAAATAAGTATTAATTGACTGACTGATTGGCGGAAACATTGGTGGAGTGAGTTAAGTTTAACGTATGCAAATCAAGTGCATGACTATTGTAAGAGAAAATTAAAATCTTCAGAATTATCAAAGAAAATATGTTCACAGTATTGACTGTTTCAATTTGAAAACAACTACATGAGAATTTTAGAAATTCCATTAACCAAGAAACATTTTCTTTGGTAGGAAATATTGATGGGGACTGTTGTGCAACAACAAAACTCCACTTCCAACTAAAAACTTCTCTTTTCTCAGCATATATTATGTACATGTTCATATTGCATACATTAACCAGATGATGTTATGTAAAGCATATTAAGTAAAGAAAGTAACTCAAAAGAAAACTCTTTTCAAACAGTCTTTCTAGAATTATGAATAAGTTTTAATGCTATTCACACATAGTTCAGATCTTGAATATGCTAAATTTTGGCTTTAAAACTATTTGCATGACTATATTAATATTATGCACACACATTTACACAGGCATACTCTTCTGTTATGTTATGTATTTACATAATAGTTAATTTAATTCCATATTAAAATCTGAGATTAAAGGAAGCTATATTATTTAATTCAATGCACAGTCAACATGTTTACTTGATAATCAGTTTCAGTAAAGGATAACTTTTTTTAACAGTGACTCATTTTTGTATTTCTCAAGTTTGTATTTTAATGTTAATGTAGATGAGGTAGTTTTTATCTAGAGATCTAATGCTTGTGTAATTCTAAAGTGAAATGTGCAAGCTGTTTTTATTCAATGTGAAATATTCAATATGTTTGATTATATTTGATTAGGACAAACTTTCCAGTTGAATTATCTTACAAGTACTAACTGCTACAGTATTGAATAAAAGGGGAATCATTTTACAAAATATAATTTTTTTTCTTTTTTTTGAGAATGAGAAGTGGTTTTAATTTTGAATGACCATTCTTTAAAATGCAATACTTTTAATCACAGAGATATGGGCAAAAAAAAAAAAAAAAAGAAATATTAGAAAATGCAGTCCACAACAATTCAGGAGATGAAAGTGGGATATATTTTTTTACATTCTTTTCTTTCATAAACCACTCAAATTTCTTTGTATTGTTTACTATTTTGACTGGTTGCAAAAGAAAAAAATAAAGGAAGACAACAAAACAAACATTAGAAAAGCACCATGTTTTCATGTTGCGGACACATTTTCTAAGGGTTTCTTTCAGCAACTAATCAAACCTATTGACTAATCACATGCCATTGTCTTTGCAAATATTTTTGCATATATGTTATCATGCTGCTTCCCCATCTCAATCATTTGAGTAACAACAATGTGAAACTCAAAGCTATGATTCAAGAAGCCTCAGCTTATAATGTGTGTGCAAGTGTGTGTGCAGGTGTGTGTGTGTGTGTGTGTGTGTGTGTGTGTGTGTGTGTGTGTGTGTGTGTGTGTGTGTGCGTGTGTGTGTGTGTGTGACCTTCTCTTGACACTGTGTGATAGACGTAAAATGATTGCAACTGTCATGCAACCAGTGTCATTTATTCAAGTTTCTGCATGAATACATTTGACCAAGGGGAAATACCTAAGGGTTGGCAACAGGAAGGGCATCCAGCTGTAGAAAATCTGCCTCAATAAACTCTGACCCAAGCAAGCATGGAAAAGTGAACATTAAAATGATGGTGATGATGATGATGGTGATGGTGGTGGTGGTGATGACAATGATGATGAACATATGTACATTATGTAATTGGTTGCTTTTACTTGTGTACAAAATTGTAATTGTGATACCATGTCAAGATACACATGGGAGAGTTGTATTAATAAATGCTCTTTGAAAGAATAAAAGAGTTAAAGTGTCTAATATAGTGTATTCTATTACATAAGTTATTTATATATTTTATTTTATACCACATTTTGCAAACAAGTTTTCAATAGGTCAATCACTGGTTCATTACATTTATGTGGAACCTGAGTGCAACAAATACCACTGGGTATTTTAGTTTAAAAGTACTGATTTATGAGTTTTCTTGCAGATATTTACATATTTTGCCAATGTACATCAGTGAAAAATATATTCATATAAAGTAAGCAAAGTTTAGAAATGATGCTCAGAAATGATATAATTAGATTACAGAATGACCTGAGAAAATAAACAAAATATTGGACAGGTAAACATTGTTAACTACAAATATAACACTTCCCAAGACCAATGAAAGATTTTAGTCTTCACAGAGACCTAATTTTTGTACTTTCTAATCTTACTCAATGAATTGTATAAAATGATAAGCCAAGTCAATATAAAATCCTAGCTTAAAAATAACACACAAAGAAACAAACTCCCTTACCACACATATCTTCCCGCCAGCTATTAACCTACAACAATTCAAACTAAACAGTAACTGTACTAATCTCATCTAATCACCATTGCACTCCATCATAATCATGATAATGGTAATAACGATGATGATGGTAATAATAATCAGGATGCTGGTACTGCTGCTGCTGCTTCTGATACCATCATCATCATTGCCATTATCATCCTCATTTTCATAAACACCACCATTAACACCAGTTATTTTGTTTATTTTCTCTTTCTGACATGAGTAAGGTGGGTCTACAATATCACGTTTCTTTATTTGTAACTAGCATCAATTCCTGTAAGTTTGAATTTTCTCAGGTTAAGTTAAACTGCTAAACTATTTCACACCATGCATATCTAAGCTTTCTTCTACTCAGCTGTAGTCAATCAAAATATTGCAATCATTTTTTTCCCCCACTTAGTATGCATTATTCTTTTTCCTTATAAATCCCCTGCAACCTTATATGACTCTCTGACACAATGAGTTTTTTTCTCACTCAATCTATCTTTTGAATTCTTATACATTCAGAAGATTAGTAATCAGTTCATATTTTCGAAACCTTTTGGGAGAAATTTTAGCCTTTATTACCTAAGTTTCACTATCATACATTATTAAACATATATTATTTATTATTACATCACCCTTTGTTGTCAATCTAAGGCCTCTGTAGTCAAGGTTGATCATTTATCTGCACCAAGAAACTTTCCTTCCAGAGCACAACCTTAGATAAAGTTGTTATTTTTATGGAAGAACAGCAGTTGTCCATATGGAAAGTTTCCTCTCTTGACACCTCCAAAATTGTCTCAGAGAAAAGGTAAGGAGTGATACAATCTTGGCACCAGTATCATCAACAAACACAGAATGTAAAGAGCTGGAACAGATTCCACAGGACATTTTTGTCCAATGTTTTAATTCTGTCAATTCACTATACTGGACTGGTATTTTATTTTATCAGAGAGAAGAAAGGCAAAGTTGAACTTGGCAGGATTTCATTTAAGATGTAAGGAATCAGATCAAATACTGCAAAGAATTTTGTTTGACATACTAACAATTTTGGTAACTCGCTGCTTTGTCAATAGAAGCATAATATCCATAAACTCCTTTTGCCATAGATCCTAGTAACTAAATTATTACTGATAAGGTCATTATGAAAAAAGAATCTATTTTCAGCTTAAATTATAGCAAATTTGTGAATCCTAAATGTTCAGGCCCATACATCCTCTTATCTACTTTTTTCAATCTCATGATATTAGTTTGGTTGTGGACCAAAGAAAATAAAAATTTTGTCAGACACAGAATATAACAATAAATAACCATCTGTGTATCACATTTAATGTGAATACATCATTAACAGGCAAGTTACAGCTGTGTTCACTCAAGATAACATCTCTTATAGATGTGCTGTGTTTAAAAACACAACATATATCAGACAGAGAAGAAGAATTTTCCCAGCAGTGGTAGGCATGAACACCAGATGCATTTCAACCAAGTTGGGCTTTATCAATAGCATGGTCCAACAGCCAGCCACATGCCATTGACAGAGCCTAAGCAGGTAAAAGTGCATCTGACATTCTGGCGAGCTACTACTGGGGAAATTTTTCATTTCCTTCCAACACTGCACAGTCATAAGATATGTTATCTCAGATGATGATGATGAAAATATAAACTCTCTAAGAAGTTTCTAAGAATCCTACACTTGAATCATCAATGAGGTGGTATCAAAAAGTTCTTGGACTAGTTCTATAGTGTGCCAACAGATGGCAGCACACGGTTGTGTGTGCAGTGAGTACTAAGTGACATCATAGTGTTTACTTCACAAGTTGTGAAATTTGTGTTTTTGTGATCATGTGTTGTCTGTGATTTTGTCATGGATAAGAACAACGAGCCAGCCTGAAATTTTGCATTAAATTTGGGAAGTCTGCAACAGAGACATTGAGCATACTTCAGCAAGCTTACAGCAACAAGGCAATGGGTCATACACAATGTTTCACGTGGCATGGGTGCTTCAAAAGTGGAAGAACATCCTTGGAAGACAATGAGCGATCTGGAAGACCTGTTACGAACATCATTCCCAGGAATGTGGTATTGTGCATCGAGAATTTGTCTTTCAGGGCCAAACCATCAATTGAGAGTACTGCGACGTTTTGAAGTGTTTGAGGGAGGACATTTGGCAAAAGCAGCCTGATCTGTGGATTACAAAAAATTGGATTCTTCACAATGACAATGCACCCTGTCATCGAGCTCCCCTCACTCATGAGCTTCTCATGAAAAACAACATGGTATCACTTCTGCACCCACCCTATTACCTAGATTTAGTACCTGCGAACTTCACCTCTTCTCCAAAACGAAAATGTAGCTGAAAGGTTGTTGTCATTTTAACTCAGTTGTGGAGATCAAGAGCGAATCACAGAAGGGCCTCAACTTACTTATGGGAAACAGCTTCCAGGCCAGATTCCAAAAGTGGTAGGAAGTCTAAGACTGGTATATTGCTGAGCAAGGTGACTATTTCAAAGGAGATTATATTAAAACTTAGTTTTGACACCACCTCCTAGTTCTTATGATGCAAAAATGCATAATATATATGAAGAAAGTATGTAGGCTTCTAGTTATGTAGATACCTTTAACAAGGTTCACTCTAATAAACATTCAAAGCAGAACCTCAGTTCCCTCTCCTTTTATCTTTCTTCTGCAGATGTTGACTTGTGTATGTTCTGGTTGGGCATCAGCCATATTAATTTCACAGGTCTGGGAGGCCTGCAAAGGTCATGGGCACTGTTCTTTTTTGCTAACAAGCTTACATAAAGCAAAATAATGAAAATTATCATGTTTGTTATTGTTGTTCTTGCCCATAGTGAAATCTGATGAATCAAACCCATGGTCAAAACATTCTTTTCATGACCATACCATCATTTCAGACAGCTTATCTCAAAATACATTAACCAATATATCTTTGTATACACATGGTGTCTCCTAGTGGACATTTAAGATAAAGGAGTTAATCATTTCTTATAATATTTGGTGGAAGTAACAGTCTGAATAGCATGTATGATGTGAGAGAGATTTAGTAACTGTTTCTAGCTGGATGATAGACTACATACAAACGAGCTTTGCATTTTGGAAAGTTATGTAAGTGAAAGCACATTATAGATTTAGAAGAAGAAAAACTCAAAGAATATTCAGATATGCAGTAGAAAATGTTCTTAGTTTTCAATATGATTTCACTAAAATAACTTTCTTATAAGCTGCACCAATAAATGTACACTTAGTAGTTTGCTTGCTAGCACTTCGGCAAGTTACAGAGATACTAAACTTTGCAGATAACCTATGTAAGCAAAATACATGCAGAGTTGTCTTTTATATTATCTGATGAGAGAAAAAATCATATTGGTCATTAAATGATATTTTTAGTTTTGTCAAATAGGTGGGATATGCTTGTATTTTTAAATCTCCTAACCAATAAATATCCTTTCATTTTCATAACTCTTTAATTATATGTGAATGGATGACATCAAATATAAATTTAATCATGTATGTTGTTTATATTAGTCTTCACTACATTTCAGTTGTTGTATGCTCCAGCCTTCTTTAGGTGTTTTGTGTTGTACAACAGTGAAAACATAGTGAAAGTAACAATCAAGATAAGGACACGAGTCTGACTAAAATAAATAGTATACATAATATAAATTCCTATTTTCAGCAATATAGAATTGTATAAATTTAATTTCTCAATATTTTTCAAAAATCCTTAGATTTTCAATTTTGTCTCAACCAAGCTAATACGATGATTTTATGTTCTTGTTGGTGCACCATATGTATACAAACATGCTTATAGTCATACATATGCATTAACTTGAAGATATATATATATATATATCTTCAAGTTAATGCTTATATATATATATATATATATATATATAAGCATAAATCTAAATGCTCTACAGAGACACATACACACATAAATTCTATTCATATCTTATATAACTCTATAACCATAATTTCAAGATACAAATTATGTAATAAATATTTGGCAGTATTATCATCACCTCCCACTTTGTTAAATTAATCATCAGCATCTCCATTTTTATTTGTTTCAGTAAAAATGGTGTGACTGCCGTTTTCTTGAAATTAACAGAAAAAGAATGTTTATTTAAAGACTGCTTTCTAAAAATGTTTGCAATATATCTTTATGCCAAGCAGTATTTAAAGAACAATTCAAACCCCACTGAAATGAAAAGGTAAGAGAAAGACAAAGTGGGGAGAAAATTTTCAGCACACAGGGTAACACAAAAAGTTGAGAATGTCAGAGTTTCTTCTAAATTAAAATCTCAAATGCTGTAACACAAGTAGAAGGTTAGAGTGTAGTCAGGGGTAAAAAGAAGTTTCTATTACATTTAGATTTACTTATGAGAAACCTTTGAATCTTAGGAAACATATCCATTTACAGGTTTCAATAGAAGAAAAATTTAGATAATGGAGGAAAATAAATCATTATGAAGGGAAGTAGATTCATCATGCAAAGATTAAACAGGATTGAGAAAATATTATCCTTATTAAACTAATATCATGACAGAAGGGGAAATATATATCACAATTGAACAGTTCTGACAAAAACAAATACCTGACTATAAAATATATAATACTGTAGTTGTGAAAAGCCTGTAGTGGTGGGAACAAAACAACAAAAAAAAGTCACAACTATGAAATACTATATGTTACAAATGAAGGTATGGTTAAAACCTGGTTAAAAGGGTCTTGTCAGAAACAACTACTAGAGTGAAAAAGCATGTTTAAAAGCAGAGCTGGCAACACAGAAACACCTGCAAAAAGCATGCATAAAATAGAGGTTATTGACCAAAATTGGTTGGTATGTCAGGCATCTAGTGTTCTGGCAACAGCAGTAACTGTTATAAACTGCAGTCACATTAGCTAAAATTTAATACAGATAAGCTAAAATCAGGAGAAGCCAGCCAATATATCAGACTTTTCAGGTCAATCTAAATTCTACCTTCTTGTCATCAGTGAGGTAAAAAAAAAAAATTAATT
>NC_142929.1:38270887-38308387 GCF_046866305.1 Octopus bimaculoides | reverse complement strand
CTAGTAATATTGTTTGGTTGGCCACTGCTATCATGTTGAACAGCAAGCCATCAGGTGTTTTTATTTTGTAGATTCTTGCACCCTAATAGAGAACAAAGACCTCTCAACTACATTCATGTTATTGATACAGACACACAACATGAAACTCAAGATCTACTAAAGCTAATGGACAACAGAGATTTTTGGCACAGCACTAGGAGAGACATCTTGTTCACAGCCACTTGAATAAGAAAAAGATATAACGCACACATACATACACACATTTATATTCCTATGAATTAGGAGACAGTTGTGTTGTTCTGCAGATGAAACCTTATGCAAATTGTCAGTAATGTTTGTCTCCGCTGTCAGACATGTAGGGCATGTTTTATGATTTTCAGATACCTTAACTGTATGACTAAAGATAAATATACTACTATGTCCATGTGATGTGTGTGTGTTTAAATATTTGTTATGTAGTTATATATACATATATATAGTTATATAGTTACATGTAAAAATACAAACATATAAAATAGTTATAAGTGGGAATGTACTGAGAGAGAAAAAAACGCTTAATGGGAAACAGATGTAATGTGCAACAAAGAAGACTGCACGGGTTTGGTCATGTGATGCATATGGATAAGGTCAGCTGCATAAAGCAGTGCTGGTTGCTTAAATCAGATGTAACCTCTGAAAGAAGACCCAGGGAGACATAGAATAAAGATACTGAGATTCATGGAGGAGATGACAAAGAACTAAGGTGATTGGTGGTTTGCTGTGCTCAAGAAGATCCATCCATAACTGGAAACATGAGGTCCTAAAAACATTTTGCCTATGCTTGTATATGCTGGGCACTGTCCCTACACCCATACAGCTACCAGTTAATCCCTTCTTTCTCCTCATTTCCATCCCTCATTCTCATTATTATCCCTTCCCATGTACTATTCCCTTTCCCACCACCTTCTGCCATGCTTCATCATAACACCCTGCATATCTGCTATCATTCTCAGTACCCTCTCTTGTGTCACCTTACCTGCTCACTATTAGTTATGCCCTATGTATCTCTGCATATCCCTCCCCATTGCTCCTATGCCTTACTCATCTAGTAATCTCTTGCTTCTTGAGAGTTCCTCTCTGGCAACCCATAATTACCATCTTGTCTTTTTCCCAGCTACATCCACTGACCCTTATATAAATGTGGGTAAGCCACACATCTTCTCTATAGCAGAACACCTCTGTTTCTCCCTGCCATGAAATCTCCTCTCCAGCATCTCAAATACTCCCCCATCTAGTCAAGGGGACTCTTCCCTTTTCTGATTCTTTCCTGTCTTGCAAGTCACATGGCAACCCTACTATCAGGTCATCCCATAAGTTCTGGCCGAATTTTGATTCAGTCATTAGACTGTAAACAAGCTGGGGCACTGCCTTGAAGAATTTTTTTAGTTGAATGAATTGACCCCAGTACTTCTCTTTTGTTTACAGCCTGATCCTTATTCTATCAGTCTCTATTACCAAACCACTAAGATACCAACACCGGTAGTCAATCAGTAGTGGGTAACAAACACAGACACAAAGGCACACACACACACACACACACACACACACACACACACACACACACACACACACACACGGCTTCTTTCAGTTTCCATCTACCAAATTCACTCACAAAGCTTTTGTGGGCCCAAAGCTATAGTAGAAGACACTTGCCCAAGGTGTGCCACACAGTGGAACTGAACCTGGAACCATATGGTTGGGAAGTAAATTTCAAATGTATGTGTGTGTGCATGATAATGTGTATATGTTTGTATCTCCTTGTCTTGAAATCCATGATTGTAAACAAATTTACCACTCTTACAAAAACAGTGACATTTGTTTATAATCTGGCATGAAAACAGGTCCAGCCATCAATCTGTGCTCACACACACATATACATATAGGCATATACACACACATCTATGTATATGCATCAATATATGTAAAACAACACCAAATAAACATAAAACCATACATTAATTTCCTAGCAAACAAATATATTGCTAATGACTTTTTTCCTTTAAGAAAACAGAAATAGGCACAAGTGTGGCTGTGTGGTAAAAAGTTTGCTTCCCAACTACATGGTTGTGGTTTTAGCCCGACTGCATGGCACCTTGGGCAAATTTTTTCTAGTATAGTTTTGGGCCAACCAAAGATTTGTGAATAGATTTGGTAGACAGAAACAGAAAGAAGCTTGTCGTGTGTGTGTGTGTGTGTGTGTGTGTGTGTGTGCGTGCGTACGTGTGTGTGTGTGTGCGTGCGTGCGTGTGTGTGTGTGTGTGTGTGTGTGTGTGTGTGTGTGTGTGTCTTTGTTTGTCCTCCATCATTGCTTGACAACTGGTGTTGGTGTGTTTACATTCTTGCAACTTAGCAGTTCAGCAAAAGAGGCCAATAGAATAAATACCAGGCTTAAAAGTATAAGTGCTGGATTCAATTTGTTCAACTAAAATTCTTCAAGTTAGTGCCCCAGCATGGCCACACTCTAATAATTGAAACAAGTAAAAGATAAAAGATATACCAGTAATAATTTTTTTCTTATGACAAAGATGTCTTGAAAAAATGAACTCATTGACAAACTGATATTATGATGACCTCTGATACCACTGTGACCACAGTTTCATGGAAATAAGCCATATTTGAATGTCAAACAAATGTCATATTGATCATAATTCTGAGAAAGGAAAAAACCCCCAGATATTCTGATGTTAACATCATAATTCTTTATCTACAAAAATCATAAAATCAAACACTTATGGCTTGCAAAACTGCAAGACCTCCAAAGTGGGTACACTTAAGGACAAGAAATAGGGAAAGAAGAAAAGAGAGAAGTAAAAGAAAGATGTGGCTGAAGAATGATGGTGTGTGAGACATACAAACATCAAGAAGCTTATTCATAATTCAAATAAAATAGATAGATAAATAAACACGTTTATTTTAATGTTGTTTAAAGAAATACCTAAATAATATAGATTGATAATTTGACATTGAATTGAAGCCTTGTGTAACATAAACACACACATACATATGTGCAAAATTAGATATGCACACGTGCATTTATGTTTTAATATTTCACATAGGTATTGCGATACTAATAACCTGGTGTAGAACTCAATATACATATGCTTCTGTACAAAGTGTTAGTCGGGTATCAAGCAGTAATAAGAAAAGAGATGTCAAAGGAATAACCAATTATCTTATGAACTTCATTAGCTGACAGCTGTTTCTGCAATAAGATGCAGTGGACTCATAACTGGATGCCGAGAAACACCTTACAGTTTCAACAGAGTCTCACATATATATGTATATACACACACAATGTATGATTGACAGGCAGATAGAGAGATACAAATACAGGCATGGCTGTGTGGTTATAAAATTCACTTTGCAACCACATTGTTTTTGGCTCAGATTCACTGGATATCTTCAGCAAGTGTTTCTCCTATAGCAACAAGATCAATCTGAGCAATACCTTGTGAATAGGATTAGTGACTGGAAAATGTGTGGAAGCCTGTCATGTGTGTGTGTGTGTGTGTGTGTGTGTGTGTGTGTGTGTGTGTGTGTGTATATATTGTATATTGCATTGAGAAAATACGGAGGTCAATTGTCAGTATATCTATCTATCTATATGTATATATATATATATATATATATATATATATATATATATATACTAATAAATATATATATACATATTTATATATATATATATATATATATATATATATATATATTATAAGGTTTTTAACTTTTAAATTTTCATATTCAAAAGAGACAGAGACTTCAAATTCGATATATCGATTTATTCACCACTCTATGTTAACATCCTCTGGAAAATTATTATATATATATATATATATATATATATATATATATATATATATATATATATATATATATATACAGTGTAAGTTGCATTAAGGAAGTCAATTTTCAGAGTTGTTTGGATATTGGACAGAATGTTCTTGTGAATCTTTTCGGGCTCTCTGCATTCTCAGTTCAAATTCTGACAAGGTCAATATTGTCTTTCGGTTTATCAGGATTAATAAATAAAACTCTAATCAAGTGCTAGTGCAGTCCTCTCTCCACCCGCCTGTCATGTCCTTGTATATTCTGCTGGGTCAACTGTGGGAGCATGAGTGCATAGGTACTTAAAATCATGAACAAAAAAGTATAGTACATCTTGTACTCTCTTTTCAATTCCTGCTACAATTTACAAGAAGTTTTTGATTGACCTCTCTTTTTTAACAGTAATCTTTACCTGAAAATTTTGATTTGTATGCTGGAAAATACAGTATGAATTTTTGCCTGTTACAGTTATTTATCATCAGTCAGATGTTTATATTTGTAATTAGGATATGTTGTCTGTGTGTTTATTTTAGCACTGTTCTATGAGCGTTGCTTCTACCAGTAATCATTTACTTTGTGGGAAAAACTGTATGAGCTAGATATGTTGTTTATTGATTTTGTGTGTATGTGTGTGTTGTGTGATATAGTGCACTAAAATTGCTCCTTTTTGTAAGAGCATAGTAAACCAGTAGAAGAATGTCACATTTGAATGTGACATTATAATTGTTGTAGTTGCGAAAGTTACAACTTTCATCTTTGCAATCAAATTTCTAAGTCACAGTTGTCATTACAATGAATTTAGAAACTTTAATGTTCTCAACAAATTGCAAGGAATCATATGGATATTGATAGAAAGTTATAACTCAAACATAGACAAGACTTTCAACACAATATGGTTAAAAGAAAATCTGTTCCTTGTGAGTGACCAAGCATTTAGAATAAGGAACCACTGCATCTCATACAGTACAAGAAATAAAATTGGATAGAAAAAAAACATTAACTGACTGCATTACAATTTTATATAGAATCCCACAAAAAAATGAGATGAATAACTATGGAAGCTTTACCAATAGTAAAATACAAACACAAAAACAGTACATGTAAAAAGAAAAAAACAGCCCACACAATCACCCAGAAATTAACTGTATAAATTTTGAGTCCAGCATTAAAAATTTTAACAGTCAAAACAGTATTCCCATAATACTTTGCAACCATAGCAAAGCAAACAAACAGCACACAGTTATTACCATCATTTATTCCTGATGATGATACCATGAACTTAGGAATGTTAATGTGGTAAACTGAATATATTAAGGGCTAATAAGGAAATAAGAAAATATCTTTAAAGAAGATTCAACTTGAGCACAACCATGTCTTTAATATAACATGTTTAAAAGAAAATTTGTCCTGTATTTTCACACACATACATATATGCATATATACATACATTTAGTCACACACATGTAATTATTAATAGTAGATGCATGGATGTGAGGTTAAGAATTTCATTTCACAACCACATGGCTTTGGGTTCAGTCCTACTGTTTGGTAACTTGGGTAAGTGTCTTCTATTATAGGTCTCGGTTGATCAAAGGTGTGTGAGTGAATTTGATAAACTGAAAATGAAAGAAGCTAGTTGTGTGAATTTATGTATATGTGAAGGCATGTGATCTAGCAGATAGGATGTTGCACACATGATTGCAAGATTGTGGTTATGAATCCTAGATCAGCAGTGCATTGTGTTCTTGAGCAAAACACTTCATTTCACATTGCTCCAGTTCACTCAGCTGTAAATGGATAACTGTGTAATAGGCTGATATTCCATTCAGGGGAAATGTTGACCAGTCTACCCAGCCAGTGGGTTGGCATCATTCGAAAGCTGCAACAATGCAAAAGAGCACTTTGTAGCCAGCAGAGTATAACAACATCAGCTAGTCTGGTTATCAGCCAGTGTTGTACATGTATGGGTCAGAGTTTGTGCATGTATGTGTGTTAATGTCTCCTTGTTTTGACACCATGTGATAGTTGTAAACAAGTGTCACCATCCTTCATTTCCAATCTTCCATGAAAATATGCCTCCAAGTAAGGAGAAATATTACCTTACTTGCAAATAAATGAGGATTGGTGTCAGGAAAGGCATCAGACCATAGAAAATCTGCCACAATAAATTGCATCTAGCATGGAAAAATGAATGCTAAAATGACAATGATGATACACACACATGCACACACACGCACACACACACACACACACATGCATACAACAGGCTTCCTTCAGTTTCCATCAACAAAATCTACTCACAAAGCTTTGGCCAGTCTAGGGCTTTTGTAGAAGGTGACACACAGTGGGACTGAACCCAAAACCATGAGGTTAGGAAGCAAATTGTTAACCACAGAACTACACTTCCATTTATGCCTCTCTCTCTTTCTCTCACACACACACTTTCACTGTGCTTATATATAAACATATATAAGTATGTGTTTGTGTGTGTGTGTGTGTGTGTGTGTGTGTTGTGTGTACATACACACACATGCACACATATATATTATATATTACACATGCATAAACACACACACACACATGCACACACACACACACACACACACACACACACACACACACACATCCTCACACAGGTGCAATAAATGGAATCAATTGCTTGACCTTTTATGATCAGAGGTGTATATGAATGATTGATCAGCCCTACTGACCTTTCAAGAGAAATCTGATATATATTCCCAACAGCTATATGAACTGAGGCAAAGCAGGATGAACTTGCCCTAACCATAAACATAATATAACAACTACCGTGGGTCTGAATACACAACCTCTTAGCTGGTACTGGAATACCTTATTAACTCAGCTATTATACTTCTACATATGTACATATATGTATATACAGAAATATATAGAGAGAAGTAAGTGTAAGGATAAGTGAGTTAGGCAGGTCAATATACAAAGTATATTAAATACATGAAATACAAACATAACATATATATATATATATATATATATATATATATATATATATATATATATATATATATATATATATATACACGAGTGAATGGACAAATGAAAGAAAGGCACTCAAATTTATTTAGAGTTACATGCATGGATCAAAACAGTTTGATACAAATTCATTGGTACTCTTGAATTTCAAGTGTGATGCTAGTTGTCAGCTATTATATATATATATATATATATATATATATATATATATATATATATATATATATATATATATATATATATACACACATACACATATATACATATATATATTTCTACATTTTTAAAATTTGTTTATGGGAAACATTTTGAATATGCAAAAAAGCTCCCATTCCATTATGCCGACCACAGTCTAATGATGCTGACTGGGGAACCAATATTTGGGGATTGCATTGAGATGTACCAATATAAAATCCTTGGATGGAATTTATAAACATTTACAAGCAGTGATGCATTAAATGTTTATAAATTGCATCCAAGGAGTATTGTTATTATTATGTATTTCTATATATATATTTCTATACATATATATTTACTACAACATGTGAATATAGACAAGTCCATGATTAATACATATTACAGGTGTTACAACCAAGGAAATGCTAAATAAGTCATAAAACCAAAGAAATATATGATATTTTATAATGTACTACATGAGCTGAGGAAACAACTTTGAAAAAGGTTTGATTTAATTTGTTTTATCCTCAAATGTTTCAGTAACTTATAGCCTAGCCAAATCCTTCTAGGTTTGAAAAAAGAAAAAAAACATACCTTACATACTAAGATAAATTTTCACAAGTTAATATATGTTACATTGTATTGTTTTGGTCAGCACTATGAATTTGCTACCTTTGTGCTATAAAAGGTTAAGACCCACTTCAGTAATGAATGATCAAGGAATTGCATCTAGACAGTTCCCTTCAAGGCACAAATCTGGGCAAGGTTGTTTGTGGAAAACCAGCAGTTGCCCATGCATAGCAGTCTCCCTTCTCCATGCCACTGATGTTGTTCAAGGGAAAGGCATAGGCCAATACTGCTTGGCACTAGTGATATCACAACTCAGCTGAGTGAACTAGAGCCATGTGAATAGATTGTCTTGCTCAAGAACACAACAGACAGCTCAGTCCATGAACTGAACTCACAACCTCATGACTTTAAGCCCAATACTTTAACCACTGAGCCATGTGCTTTTGTGCTAAAGCCTTAATCAAACAGAACTAAATGTGGTCTACTTAACAGTAGTTTTCAAAGATTCTGATGCCAATCTTGAGCAAACTGTAAAATCAATGCATTAATACCCGTTTCTGCAATATACTCTCTTGCACTTATAATTTATTTTGCTTGTAGGAATGATATTGTAAAAATGATATTATGCAGCATTGATATTCTGGACACATTGTAAGAATGATATTCTATAGCATTACTTGAGTTTTCAAACATTTTCTTTTCCCTCATTAGAAAATTATATAATTTTTCAAAATGAAAATGAAAAAGTTTTGTACATTGAAGCTTTAAAAGATTAGACAACAAAGTAGCCTAGAAACTTACCAGGAGTTGGAGGTGTGGAGACTCTGGAAAAATTATCAATGTTTGAAGGAGAATTAACTTTGCTGTAAATATAAATAAACAAAACATGATATAATTCCTGAAAATTCTAATAATTGGTAGAAAATAGATATTAACAGTAAAGACCAGGAAAACAGACTGCTGACACAGATAATACTTTTTAGTTAGAGAATTCAATAAATTAGGAATTCAATATATGATTTATTGCTAAATAAAATGTGAAGAGAGGCAAGAATATTTAGAAAGGATTGAAATCTCTGAATATGCTATGAAGAGATGTATTCAAAAGGGCAAAGCATTTACTGTGAACAGCCCAGATGTTGCTGGATAAAAGTACATAGTACGATCATGTCTCTAGTTAAAGAAATAGGAAAAGAATGCATAGAAGTATGCCATAAGTCAATACAACTGAAATACCACTAATATATATGTGTGTGTGTGTATACATATATATTTATATATATATATACACACATATTTATATATATATATATATATATATATATATATATATATATATATATATATACACACACACACACACACACACAAACAGACACATAGATATAGATATATGTTAGTGCAGCATCAGTGCATGCAACAATTACAAAGATAAAAGCTAAGATGGCTACACAGCTGTCAGGTATTGAAGCAAGAATGTGACAGTGTAAAGCAAACACTTAATGAAGATATTATTTGCAATGACTGGCTTGCTAATGAATTCCTAACAACGACAAAAGAAATTTTCAGAATAAAATCTTATAGGACAGGTAAAGGCCATGAAAGTAGTCAAATTACAGTATACATATCATGTAGTTTGGTTGTGTATAAAGATGACAAATCAGAAATAAAGCATTTTTGAAGTAATAGTTAACAGAAAAAATATCTTTTTAAAAGATACAATTATTAAATTAACTGTTTTTTCTTCTTTATTTATTCAGACATGAAATTTCTATCTATTGCACCAAGCAACTGAAATTCATAAAATGTTGCAAACTAATTTTTGATATGTTCAAGCCTTAAATGAACAAGATTTTTTCCTGCATTTTGTTTGATATATTTTTCAACCACGTTTCACAATTGATGACATGAATATAGAATGGTAGGAATAGAACAAAACTCTTGTATTGTGGTACGTGACTGAGCTCAATGAGGATAGTACTACATGGGCATATGGTATCTCTTATGATGGTAGGCAATATATTCTTCCTTTGTCTCCACTGCACATATGCAATGTTCTGTTGTAATGCTTAAACTGAAACCAAAATTTAAACTGCAAGTCATAACCGGAAAAATATCCATACTGAAGTCCACAAGTAAGTAGTTGTAGACAATAAAATCCTCAAACTGTTGACTCTTTGTGCTGTATGAGTCACTTGACTGGACAGTTTGATAGTTGTTCAGTTAGTTTCATTATAAAAAATTGTGAATTTTGACCAATATCAGCATATTTTTATAAATGTTTGTAGAAGTAAGCAAGTATGCTGCTAGTAAAATCTGACCTATCTTTGAAAACACTTCAACTGCTTTAAGTGAAATAGCAGTTCATTGTCAGAGGTAAGAAACTGTTTCTGTTTGTTTGTTATCAAGTGGAGAAGTCTATATTAGTTTGGGTCATCTACAATAAATTCATAAACTAGGTAACTAACAAATATATAATTTCTGTTCTTGAGATATGCTAGATAGACATAGTGAACAGTAATACCAATATTAGACTGGCACATGACTGAGATGAATCAATATGATCATATGACCAATTTGAAACGTATTGATGGTGTTTAACTTTCATGCATGAAAAATAATAACAAAAGTTGTGCCACTGCTTCTCAAATAGTAGCAATGGTAACAATTACTTACCCATAAAACTTGCCTCCCCTACCAGAACCTGTGAGCTGGAGCTTCAGGTTTTCCAATTTTGCAGGACTAGGGATAAATCCAACATCACAGCCTTCTTTAACAGCTCGGCCAATCCACCAATCATTACTGAATTTCTACAATAAAAATTTGACAAGAATATGGTTTTTATTAATTCATTTAATGTTCAAGATAGAATTATGATTCTTTACCAGTTTTGATTCTAAATATGACTAAATTTCATATTTGGCCTCTAAGGAAATATTCTTGCACAATACTTCAGGCTAACACCAAATATGATAAAGAAATACATCTCAATGTGATTGGTGAAAAATGACCTTCAAGTTCTAATATATCTCTTAAGAGATGACACTCTTGCCTTTGAGTGTTGATAAAAAGTTAATAAATAGGAACACTGAAACAACATTAAGTGTATCTTTCTGACCAATGACATACTATTATCCTATAAAATCAAGTGCAACTTGAAAAAAACAGAAAAGTTTTAAATCAAAACTGAAGAAAACATATGACATAACAGTTAAAATTGTTTCGAACATGACATTCACAATGCTATGTTGTTATCCAGTATCTAATTAATGGTACCTATAGCAAAGACAGACAAACTGGTTACAGTTAATTGGCAATAGTTTTATTGGAGTTGGGACAGACCACTGTTTAAATGTGAAGGTTTATCCTCTTTTTTGCTGCTTTTTGGGGGAATGGGTGGGGTTTAAAGGAAAATATAGTAGTGATAAGAGATTGGCATAGTTACTATGGAAATACTGAAGTTTCCATATGTTGACAAATAGTTGGGTCAGTGAGTACATCAAGTATACATTTTTATATCATTTGCTTTATTCTTTCCTGTCTATTTTACAATGAGTGAAGGTCATTTCAAGCTGTGTGTAACAGATGTCTTTTATGTTTGTCTTTTGTATGTGTGGTATGTTAGCTTTGTTGTGTGTGATATAAAAGGAAAATATCATGCTTTCTATGTATGATGGCTTGCTTTAGTGCTACATTAACCTTTTAAGATTTGGCCCAAATATTCTACCAATTTTATGTTCAAAACATGCAGATCTGGCCTCTCACACCTATCCTACAATATCATTCTAAAAATAAACAATTACATTATCGAAATTGCCAAGCTATGATATAATGCATGAATAATTCCAAACATTGTGAGTAAATAAGCATTACATTTGACAGAATAAACTGAATGTTAAAGTATTAAACCATTTTTGTGATGTCAGAACTTTATTTGGTGGATTTGTTGTGTGGTAGTCTCTGAAAAGATGTGAGATGAAGTGACATATTTTTGGTAGTAGAGAAACAGCTGATGCATGATTGCATAATCTACTCAATGTAGCAACTGAACTCCTTAGAAAGTACCCTACTAGCATATAAAATAGGAATCACATACAAGATTCAAAACTTCAAGCAATATACACACAACAAAGATTGTTTGTCAATAACAAGAACACAGAACCATGAAATTGTGAACAAATACAACAGAAAACCAATTTGAAGGTAACTTTAGGGATAAATATTTGTAGATAACAATGATGCATACTAAGATATCAAGATCCCAATATCATCATCATCATCATCATCGTTTAACGTCCGCTTTCCATGCTAGCATGGGTTGGACGATTTGACTGAGGACTGGTGAAACCGGATGGCAACACCAGGCTCCAGTCTGATTTGGCAGAGTTTCTACAGCTGGATGCCCTTCCTAACGCCAACCACTCAGAGAGTGTAGTGGGTGCTTTTACGTGTCACCCGCACGAAAACGGCCACGCTCGAAATGGTGTCTTTTATGTGCCACCCGCACAAGCCAGTCCAGGGGCACTGGCAACGATCTCGCTCGAAAATCCTACAGGAGCCAGTCAGGCGGTACTGGCAACGGCCACGCTCAAAATGGTGCATCTCATGTGCCACCCGCACAAGAACCAGTCCAGGGGCACTGGCAACGATCTTACTTGGCTTGCCGGGTCTTCTCACGCACAGCCCATTTCCAAAGGTCTCGGTCCATAGTCATCGCCTCGGTGAGGCCCAATGTACGAAGGTCTTGCCTCACCACCTCAGCCCAGGTCTTCCTGGGCCTACCTCTTCCACGGGTTCCCTCAACTGTTAGGGTGTGGCACTTTTTCACGCAGCTATCCTCCTCCATTCTCACCACATGTCCATACCAGCGCAATCGTCTCTCTTGCACGCCACAACTGATGCTTCTAATGTTCAGCTTTTCTCTCAAGATACTTACACTCTGACGGGTATTCACATTGACATTACACATCCAACGGAGCATACTGGCTTCATTCCTTGCGAGCTTACGTATGTCCTCAGCAGTTACAGCCCATGTTTCACTGCCATGTAGCATGGTTGTTCGTACGCATGCGTCATACAGTCTGCCTTTTACTCTGAGTGAGAGTCCCTTTGTCGCCAGCAGGGGTAAGAGCTCTCTAAACTTTGCCCAGGCTATTCTTATTCTAGCAGCTACACTTTCAGCGCACCCACCCCCACTACTAACTTGGTCGCCCAGATAGCGGTAGCTATCGACTACCTCTAGTTTTTCACCCTGGAATGAGATAGAAGTTGTTTCCTGTTTGTTTGCAGTCTTTATTGCACCTGAACATCTGCCACAAACAAAAACTAACTTGCTAGTTAACCTGCCTTTGATGTTGCTGCACCTCTTATGTGTCCATAGCTTGCACCGGGTACATCTTATAGAGTTACTACCTACTCCTTTTCTACATACTGAGCAGGGCCATCTACCTGAAGGGGTTTGTGTTTTATCTACCTTCCTACTTATTAGGATTTTGGTTTTAGCTAGGTTGACTCTAAGGCCCTTCAATTCTAGACCTTGCTTCCACACCTGAAACTTCTCCTCTAGTTCTGATAGTGACTCCGCAATTAGGGCAAGGTCATCAGCATAGAGGAGCTCCCAGGGGCAACCTGTCTTGAACTCCTCTGTGATTGCCTGGAGGACTATGGTAAATAATAGGGGGCTGAGGACGGAACCTTGGTGGACCCCTACCTCTACCCGGAATTCATTGCTGTACTCATTTCCCAATATGAATGCAACAAATAATGCCAATGTCTGATCTATGGAATGACTCCACTTGCTGATAAAAATAAAATGGCTTCATAATGCAAAATTAAGATATGTACAAATACAACCACAAGGATAACAATTTAAATGAAAAGAAAGGGGAAAACTAAAAAAAAAAGGAAAAGAATATACAAAAGTGACATAAGGAGAAAATATATATTGGCCCTTTTAGAAACAACTTCTCTAACAGTGACAGCATAATAAAATACACCCAGTTGACATTGCAAAGTGGTGGGTGAGAGGAAGAGCATCCCACAAAAAAATATGTCAAAAAGGAAAGGAATGACTAGGCAACATGAACTCTGCAAGTATCAACACAAGAGAACTGTAACTTTGAGTACAACCACTTATAGTGTTGGTGCATGATACAATGCACTTAACCCATGCTGTGGTGAGGCCGGTGATAGGAAGAGTATCCAGCCATACAAATTATGCCAAAAATATGATGGATACGGCAAAGGCAGCTCGCCTTTTATGTTCCTTAAGTACCAAAGGATAAAAGACTGAAATTAGAAGCAGGATGGTGTGAGATCCACCCAACCCATGTGAGCATTGGAAAAAGAGATGTATGATGATGATAATATCAAGGATGGAATGATGATGATACGCAATAAAGACATATATTTAACTATAATTTCAGAGAAGTTAATTATGACGGTTAGTTTTTACACGCACACACACATTACTCTAATTAATTATTATTGAGAAGTGTCAGTGAAAAATGTCTCATCTTTAGATAATAGAGATGTGTACCATGTCGCATATGTTTATATATTTCTCTTTCTCTCTCTTTCTCTCTCTCTCTCTCTCTCTCTCTCTCTCTATATATATATATATATATATATATATATATATATATATATAATATATATATATATATATCACCCATGCCTTCCCCACCTCCCAACACCCTCACATCACACCACGCACACACTACAACTGACCAACTCCTTCCTCCGCTCCCCATTTTCACACATGCATACGTCAAGATCACCAGCATTCTATCTCTCACACACACAGCCCCTCATTCTTCGATCACCATTCTTTCTCCCCTTTTTGTTATCTCCCCCTTTTCTTAGCTCTCCTGTGTAAAAAAATTTCTAACTTCCGGTCAGCCATAGCTATGATTGACCGTTGACCGAACCCTATTCAATTTTTTTTCTCCGTGTTTTTCTCCTTGTCTCCGTATTCTTTCTGTTGAAGAGCGTAGCTCGAAACATTAAAGACTTTCCGTATTCCCGAGCGTCATACTAATACATCCTTTTGTTGTTTACACCACCTGTCCTCGTCTGTTGTTGTTTTTTCGTACATTCTCCCATATATATATATATATATATATATATACGCACGCACACACACACACACACACAAAATCATACTTGAAGGATTACCACTAGTGCTAAAAAATAAGATAACTGATATTACTTTCAAATAAAAGGTGCAGCAATGAGCATGAAAGCCATACTCACTTCTGTGACACTAATGATGGAATTCTTAGTAGAAAACATTTATAACCAATCCATGTTTATTTTTGATCAGCATTTCCAATCTCATTTAGAAGATAATTGGAAAAGAGTCCTAGATAACTGTTTCATAGTTTGGAACAGAAATAAGAAAGACATTATAAAGATTCCATAAATTAATCAATAATATTGATGAATCAATACAGGTCACACTGGAAATGAGTGAAGAGGAACTTTCACTTCTGGACATTTTAATAATTAAGGAAAATAAAAACTATTTAAAACTGATCTCTATAGCAAAGCCATTGACACACCAATACTTAGAATTTAACTTTCACCATCCATCCCATAGTGAAAGAAATCTTATTTAATATGGCAAGACATATATGTGCAATAGTTACAGACTGAACTAGATGAGAGAGAGAACTGAGAAAAATAAAAATGTTCTTCCAAAGATTTATAGAGAAACTATTGCAATGTTGAGAAAGACATAGACAGAAATATTCCATTTGTAGTTACCCCCAATTCCAGAAAGCACATCTTACATCTAGCAAAATCATATCTCCTAATTATTCATCAGTCATCAAGTCTGAGGTAAGCCATTAAAGAGTTACAAAGAATTAACAGTTGAAGACAACCAAATCTTAATAAAACCAAACTTTACTAACTGTCCTGGATGTATTTTTAGTATTGCCAATAATAATAGGGTTGCTATATACTACAAAGAGTTGAGGGTTTATACCACTCTGTGATGTGTTTGTTTCCTCTGAGATATGCAACCAAGGAAGTGAACAGAAATAATAGTAATGAAGGTGTGTGTGTGTGTGTGTGTGTGTGCAATTGTCATTATCATCATCAATGTCTTAATAGTTTCCATGCTTGCATGGGTCAGAAGGAATCTATTAAGGCAAATTTTCTATGGTCAGATGCCCCCACCCATCCCTGTCACCAACACACACCTGTTACCAAGCAAAGCAATGTTTTCTATAGCCAAACATGTTTTTCAGAGAAGACTGAAAATGAACAAAGCTTGTTTACAACCACTGTAAGATGTCAAGACAAGGACACACGGATGCGTGCACACACACACATATATATAAGTACATATATACCCTGTATGTACAGTTAGATGTACAACTACAACAGTATGAGTTAAAGCTCCACATATATTATCATTATCCACCCAGCTTCTAGTATACTGCTTAGTCTACCACTGTACTTAGCAGTGTTACAATCTATGATATACTGAGCATATGTAGTAGAAAATTAAGATTAACATAAATATAAATTATTAGTTCCTACATATGTTTCATGGTTGCAGTTATTTGGAACTCAGTATCAGGTACATCTGGATGCTTAACTGCAATGGACCATCAGGGGGAACACTTTATTGCATTCTGTTATAGAGTTCTGATGCGTGTGTGTGTGTGTGCATGCATGTGTATGCGTGAGTGTGGTTCTTTTACAGATATATGATACATTGACCAGTATATATATAGTGGCCAAAGTCAGATGACTGAAATAAATAAAAGGTATATATATATTGTAAAAACCCATATAATTTGCACACCTGTGTAATATGCGCAGGTGATTTTCAGGATAAAAATTGTTAAAAAGAGTTTCTACTTGTGTAAAATTTGCATTCAAAAGTATTCAGAATTGCCAATATGGACAGGGGGAAAAGGTTTTCAATTTAGTTGTATTTAGCATAATTTCACTTACTTATGATTAGATTTTATTAAATTTTCATTAAATAAAAATAATCTCTGTTTAACTGGTATCACATGGAAAGCTATTAAATTACAAAGTGTTTGTGTTGTTTATAATAAACTTCATTTTACATTTCTTGCCCACAAGAGATTATGTCCGATCTTTAGCATACTTCTATATGTCTTCTCAAATCATGATCACAGGAAAAGTTGTTGATAAATCTTATCAACAAAAACAAAGCTGATAAATACACATATGTATAATGCCCGGGAAGTGAAAAAGTCTTTAACGTTTCAAGCCTACGCTCTTCCACAGAAAGGAATACAGAAAGAAACAAGGCGGCGAGCTGGCAGAAACGTTAGCATGCCGGGTGAAATGCTTAGCGGTATTTCGTCTGCTGTTACGTTCTGAGTACAAATTCCGCCAAGCTTGACTTAGCTTTTCATCCTTTCGGGGGTTGATTAAATAAGTACCAGTTATGCACCGGGGTCGATGTAATCAACTTAATCCCTTTGTCTGTCCTTGTTTGTTCCCTCTATGTTTAACCCCTTGTGTGCAATAAAGAAATAAGAAACAAGGAGAGAAAAAAAAGAATGTGTAGTGGCTAGCGATCTATCATGGTGAATATATGTGTGTGTGTGTGTGTGTGTCGTATTTCGGGATGGTCATTTTTTTTGCCAAATAAACACATGCACTATATATTTGTTCTTCACTCATTTATTACTGTTCTTCTTCTTACACATATCCATTGTCCAGAAATCTTTCATCACACATTTGTGACCTCTTCAGTGACACTTTCCGTCTTTGTGTGTCTTCTTGCTCTGCTTCTTCCATTCTGGTTCTTCTATGATGTGTATCCATATATATACATGCATCTGTGTTTGTGTGTGTAATGTACATTTGTGTGTGACGAGTACTTATATATATATCATTTGTAAAAAACATAAATCCAAAAGAAAAAGTACACTCTAAGATCTAGAATTGTTTGTAAAATATATGTATTAATATATATATTGCTCTACATCTTAGAGTGTGCTTCTTCTTGAGCTATAATTTATACATACATATATATATACACATACACATTCATATATACACAAATACACATACATATATACATATATATGCAAACACACATGCATGTATGTGTTTATATATGTTTATATATATATATATCGTTTATTTGTTTCAGTCATCTGACTGCAGCCATGCTGGGGCACTGCCTTGTGTATGTATGTATATGTATATATATATACATCGGGTGATAGGATATGCTTGAGAAGTTCTGTTGAGTCAAATAAAATCAATATTGTAGCTGGGGCTGGTGTGGCTGGCTCCCATGCTGCTGGCACGTAAAGAGCACCAACCAAATGTGGCCGATACCAGTACCCCCAGACTGGCTCCCATGCCGGCAGCATGTAAAAAGTACCATCCAAACGTGATCGTTTCCAGGCCTGCCTGACTGGCTCCTGTGCTGGTGGAACATAAAAAGCACCCACTACACTCTCAGAGTGGTTGGCATTAGGAAGGGCATCAGCTGTAGAAATAATTCCAGATCAGATTGGAGCCTGGTGCAGCTGCTGGCTCTCCAGACCTCAGTCAAACCATCCAACTCATGCCAGCATGGAAAACGGACGTCAAACGATGATGATGATGATGATGTGAGATCATTGGCAGTGCCACTGGACTGGCTCCTATGCAGGTGGCAAGTAAAATACACCATTTTGAGTGTGGCCGTTGCCAGTACCGCCTGACTGGCTTCGTGCCGGTGGCACGTAAAAGCACCCACTGCACTCTCAGAGTGGTTGGTGTTAGGAAGGGCATCCAGCTGTAGAAACTCTGTCAAATCAGATTGGAGCCTGGTGTAGCCATCTGATTCACCAGTCTTCAGTCAAATCGTCCAACCCATGCTAGCATGGAAAGTGGACGTTAAATGATGATGATGAAATGTATATGTATGTACATATACAAATGATACAGATATGCATGTATATAGATATATATATATATATATATATTACACACACACACACACACACACACACACACACACACACACACACACACACACACACATATATATATATACATATATACATACACATATATATACATACATATATAAATACATACACACAAACACACACATATATAATTATGTATATATAATAATGAATCATATTAAAACATATGTGTCATAAAATTATGATCTATTTGAAGTGAAACAGCAGCATTTCAGTGGAAATCATATGGTAGAATAGTGTTACACATACCTAACCACTAAGACAGTAGGCAGTAGTTAAGAACATTTACAAAAAGTATGACGGGTTTTTTTTTATTGTTACTCCTTATATTATTTGTATTATCTGTTCTTTTTAGTTTTTTTAACATAATAATTACTTTAAAAAATACCTATTCAACATGTCTTTGTAATTATCACCATCTCTAATAAGTATCTTTCAAAAACAAAACCTTTAAATATGCAAGCCATGAACTTGTTAACCTAGTCATATATATTCATAGTAATCAATAAATTCTAGCACATCTACTAAAAATTCAACTACATTGGCCTACTATCATTCATTCCACTCCTACCATTCCCTAGAGGGTCTAGGCTTGCTAAGTATACTACCCATCCTTAGGGAAGCATGATGACATATCACAACATAACACAATGTGATTGATAGTTTAGTGCCATTAGAGAGACAACTAAACTTCAAGGAGTTGTTAGTGTTAGAACTGTATTTTATAATGTACCAGCAAGTGTTTTGCTTACTTTATTTGCTGGTAATATTTTAGTGCAAACAGTGAAATGAATGGATGTTATTGTCTGTAGCATAATGACAAACACATTTTCATTTCATTAAAATATTAATAGTATAGCCAAGAAGAATGTTTAGAAAGTGTTACTTACCTCCAGTATGTGCAAGAAATCCTTGCATGTGAAGGAGATGGCATATCCATGGACTGGGGAGTCATCGTCCAATGAAGCATCAAAGGAAACATTTGTCCTCACAGCGAAGGCCACAGGTTTCCTCTGAAATAGAATGAAAAAAAAATAAACAATAAATTGACGAGCGTGAGAGGAGGGAGAAGAGCGTAAGAGAGCGTAAGAGATAGGGGGAGAAAGAGAGAAAGAATGGGGAGAGGTTTAAGAGATGTAGCATTTTACAACATTGCTTTTATCTTTTCATTACTTTATTGTTTTTCAATATTAATGTTCTCTTCAATAAAATTAATGTGCCATTTTTGATGAGTAACATGAAAGATCATATTTTTTTTGTTCAAAAGAGTAAAACCACTGCTTCCCTATCATGGTTATATTGCATTTAGCAATATCAGTCTTAAAATTGATTCTTAATTAGTCTATTGACAAAACCTCTCTCAACTATAGGGAACATGGTCTCTGCCATGAGTCCTAACCATATATATTGTCATTCTAACTTTGATATTGTTATTGCTATAGTTGTTCTCTTCTTTCTGTCACCATAATCATCATCATCATTGTTTCTTTGTATAGCTTTTGTCCAAAACTAATCATATACCATCTCATCTTGTAGACATGTTTTAAAAACTTTGACACAAATCTATGATTTGAAGAGAGAATTTTATTGCCATTGCTCCTAAAACCCTAAAACTCACCATATTCTTGTCATACACATCTCTACTATTAACCACACTATTTCACTTTTTTCTTTCCTAGCATTTATATTGCTTCATGCAGGGGTCACTTGCTTATATTGATGCAATTAACATATTACTCAAATCAATGCATTGTTCTGTCTATTGGAGACTTATCACTGAAAGCTGGATGTTGAAAGGACCTGTTTTCCTACTTCAAGAAGACTGGTGATAGAAATCCAGAATTTGAACTCAGAACATAAAGAGACAGTCCAACATTCTAACAGATTCCACCAATCCACTATCCTATCCTATTATTTATCAGCCCCAGAAGGATGAAAGGCAAAATTAACTTAGTGTGATTTGAACTCAGACCACAGAAAGACAGAGAAAAATACTGCAATATATTCTTCACAATGCCTTAATGACCACTAAGTTGCAGCTCTTAATCATGTCAATAACAGGACATATGAACTAATTTTAGTGTTTTATTCAAGCCATCTTAGACTGTGATCTCTTATGCTGTTAGTTGCTTCTAGCACATTTGGTGCTGCTACTTCTTTGACATTCTTGTATATCTAATGTTTCCCTTGAGTGCTAAATTCCTGCTTCTTTCCGTCCTGTATACTGATCAGAATCATTTCTTTAATGCTGTTTGATTTCTGTGCCCCCTGATACTAATTACTACTTTAATTATTAGCATATTTACACCTCCAATTTTTTTCTGTACAGCTTCCAGTTATGAATTTCACAGATTAAATTAAACAGATGAATAACAACAAAACTTCAGAGACACCCACACCACTTTTGCACTGTTATTTATTGGGTTTACTGCCAATTCTTACTCTATGTTTTTTTCAGCATGGTTGTACATTATACAGTAAGCATAGTATGGCTAAATAGTTAAGAACTTTGCTTCACAATGGCAAGGATGATCTCAGGTTCAATTCCACTGTGTGTTACCTAAACCAAATACCATTTTCTATAGTTTTAGGCCAATCCATATCTAGTGAGTGAAATTGGGAGATGGACACTGTATCTCCCTGTTAAGTGGGTTGCATGTTATTCAAAAGGTGCAGCCTTGTCACACAATGTGTCACTGATTCTACCTGAGAATTACATCAAAGGTCTATGTATCTGTAGAATGCTAAGGTACTTACACATTGTTTCAGAAGTAATTCAGTTGGCTGAGCAACTGAACTCTCATCACTGAATGAGAGAGCTCAACCAATCAACAAAACACCTTTAATAATAAATAGATGTGACTGTGTCAAAGATTTGCAATTTAGTTGTCTGACTAGAAATATAGCAAATGAGTTTTTATGTGGTAGAATTTAAGCATAGTTACTGCTTCATGCATAAACATCATGTCTTGCTTTATTTATCATTTACAGTTTTATTTTCTATGATTACCTACTGCAAAATTGCCATTTTCCTGACTAAACATTCATTTATTGACCCAATATTGGTGTAACTTGCAATAGTGAAGGCTCACATTTACACAACATTTATAAAGTGTACAAGACAGCCTGCACTATTATGTTATTCTCTACCTGCTTTTCTATCCATTCAAGATTTACAATTGTCATGTGGAAACTGACTCACATCAAAGCCTCTTTTTAAAACTTGTACTAATATTTCTTTAACAACAATTGTCTCCCAACATACAGACCAATGTTATTTCCTTGATACTGTTTGACTTCTGTGGCTCCTGCTACTAACTACCGCTTTAGTCATTTGCATATTTACACTTCCACATTGCTTTTGTAGCTTCAGAAATTCATTCTACATAGGCTGGGCTCATTTCTCACTTGGGAAACATTCAAAGTGGCTGTCAATATCATTAGTGTCATTTTATTGATTCAATTTTTTTAAAAATTTAGGTTACTTCAGTAGACAATTATAAACAAATAGAAATAACTAGCATAAAAATAAAACCCTATTACACATGTAAATTATAATTATATATATCTGATAGTAGGACAGTCTGTTACCACAAGTAATGCAAAGTAACAAGCTACCAACAGAAATGACTTGGTTAAGATAGCTGATACTGTAGTATTTGAAACCCATTTTTCTTTAAATGAAATTTGGGATAACATTCAGTATAGAATGAAAACATACAATGCTTCAGGAATGATTTTAGTAATATATTTTTAAACAGAAAGGACAGGTTTGAATTAAATTTAGTTCATATTTTTTTCTACTCTAGGCACAAGGCTTGAAATTTTGGGGGAAGGGGCTAGTCGATTAGATTGACCCCAGTATGCAACTAGTACTTAATTTATCAATCCCGAAAGGATGAAAGGCAAAGTCGACCTCAGCAGAATTTGAACTCAGAACGTAAAGACAGACGAAATACTGCTAAGCATTTTGCCTGGCGTGCTAATGTTTCTGCCAGCTCACCACCTTAGATTTAGTTCATATTACTAGCAAATCAAATGGCCAACAGAGGTTTCCTCACTGGCCTAGAGGCAAAATTCCTAGTATACTTTTGTTAGATCTAGCATATAATGCACATCTACCTTTTAATTTATAATTTAGTATATATTTTAGTACATAATCATAAAAATGTTTAATACATAATGGAAATCAATAAAATGCAATAATACAAATACATTTACACACATACATATTTTCATGCAAATATATAATGTTTTTTGGTACACAATATACCATCACACACTTATTTAATATTTTATAGCATTAAACAAAAGAGTGTCAAGTCAGACTAGTAGTATTGTGGATGACTAGTTTGTAAACCCTTATGAATATTAATCAGATGCAACTAATCCATAATTTACCAGATTAGAATAAAACGCTAGCCCCAATGTTTTCAACAAAAAGCAAGTTTTACAAAAACACTTCCTAATAAGCTGTTGTCTGATAAACATTGAGCAATAAAACTACAAATAGAAAAGAACATTTCAAAGTGATCTGTAAGCATCAAAAGTTCCCTCAAAATCATTACACAGGTATACTCATACACACAAACAGGTAGAAAAGCATACACTTACTCCTATTACACACACACTGCACACAGCCAAAAAATCAAAACTACCAAGAGCTTTCCTCACAGATGTGTTGAAGCCAAACCAGTAAAGAACATAGTCTATAACAACAGGAGTAAATTATCCAGCATCACCAACTGAGAAGTGTTTATCTATCATTGCAATTTCCAAAAGATAACCCTCATTAAGCAAAACGATGCCTTTGTGTATCACATAGGCTGTAAGCTCTCCCACTTTCCATACTGCAATTGAGATATCTGGTCCCTTGCCAGTCTGGAATGAGTCTGGTATGAAGAGCCAAGGTTGCAACTGGATGATGCTGTACACAGAAGGCTAAAGAAGAATGAAACCTGGAATCATCTATATATTAGTGTGTGTGAGGTTAGAAGTAACAACAAGTAGGCTATTAAAGATAATTTAAAGTTTTTCTTTGTATTAAAGAAATTCTTTGTATTAACACTTAGAGGCTATTTTAATTAGACCATATTTGAAGCATTAAGCCTTATTCGTTAAATCTTGATAAAACCCAAAAATTGAATTATATCTGCTAATAAACCTTAGATTTCTATAGGAAGTTAATGAAAACAAATTGAAAATTTTATCAATTATCATTGAAAGAAAGGCAGTATGAAGTTATCATTACCGCTATCATCTACAAGCACAATGGCTTAGAGTAAACAAATTGAATACAAATGAAGGAACCATTCTTTACAAAGCTCAAATGCTAAGTATCATGCAGAATATCAGTTTTTTTCCTAGTTAATATACTTTAAATAATAACATCACTTTGACATATTTCAAACGAAAGCATTCAGGTCCATTACAACAAATGAAGCTGAAACTGGTAAAAAGAAGCTAAACAGTAAAAAAAATTTTTTAAATTAATGAACTGTTCACACCTCAGAAGAAATGTTACTGCAACTGAAATGCTCTACAAAATGAACAGTCACAACCCTCAAACTTCAGAGTTAGGCTATCACCACAATGTGGAAGCTAAACATTAAACAAGCCAAACATTTTAATAATTATATATCCTTTCTGCATTCTGAAAGCTGCAGTTGAAATTATTCACTTAAAAGTGAATTCTAATTTTAAAGAACAGAATAGGATATATTGGATTTCTCAATCAGCCAAATCATTCATGAGACTATAATATATAAATAGTCCATGCGTAAATATAAAAACCACCACTAAATGAAAGCCCACTTTTCCCTTATCTCATTCTCACCCTATTGAAGATACTAAGTGAAAAAAGTTCCCTGATAAAACTAAAACTTTCCTTGTGATTGTGTTACGATTATCTGCATATCTGCACATTAATTTTGCAAATATATATCTGTATCCTCATCATCATTTGATGTCTACCCTCCATGCTGGCATGTGTTGGATGGTTCAACAGGGTTGAACAAGTCAGAGGACTGCATCAAACTTCATTGTCTGTTTTGGCATGATTTCTACTGTTGGATATTCTTCCTAAGTCCACTTTACAGAATGTATTGGGTGCTTTTGTTTTTGTCATAACATCATGCAATAGTTGTAAACAACCATCACCATCATGCAAGTAGTGCCCTTTGTTTCCAATATCCCATGGAACATGTTTAACAGGGGGGAAATATTTCCTTGCTTGGAAACAGGGAAGGGCTGGCAAGAGTAAATACCTCCAACAGTAAAACATCTGCCTCAACAATTCCATCTGACTCATGTAAGCATGAAAAAGTGAACATTAAAACAATGATAAAGATTATAATGATATATATGCATGTGTGAAAGCGTATATAATATATATGCATATGTGAAGGTATTTGGCTCAGTGGTTAGAGCTTCGGGCTCACAATCATGAGGTAGTGAGTTCGATTCCTGAACCAGGACACTTTATTTCATGTTGCTCCAGTTCACTCAGCTGTAAAAATGAATTGCAATGTCACTGGTGCCAAGCCTTTCTCTTGGACAACATCGGTGGTTTGGAGAGGGGAGGCTAGTATGTATGCATGATTGCTAGTCTTCCATAAACAACCTTGCCCAGACTTGTGCCTTAGAGGGGAACTTTCTAAATGCATCCTATAGTCATTCATGACCAAAGAGGGCCTTTACTTTTTTTTATGCACATGTACGTTTATGTATATGTGTGTGTGTATATATGCATGTTTGTGTCTATTCATTTGTTTGCATTTGTGCATCTCCCAAAAACTGCTTGGTAATAAGCATTGATATTGTTGTCATTTCCTGGCCAACAACTCATTTGAGAGCTTTACACATTTGAAGACAAGTGAAATAAAAGATCCCTAACTTGAATAACAGATAAAAGGGCTAGTGAAGTGAATAACATCCAGCTGTAAAACAACATGTCATCAATATATTGTATAATATATATAAATATCATTTAACTTTTGTTTCAGTCATTAGACTGTAGCCATGTTGGAGCACCACCTTGAAAGGTTTAGTCAAACAAATTGATCCTAGTACTCATTTTTCTAAAGTTTGGAACCTATTCTATCAATCACTTTTGCAAAACTGCTAAGTTAAGGGTCGTAAACAAACCAACATTTGTCAAGCATTGGAGAGGGGGCAGAGACACAGACACATAGACATATAACCGATGGGTTTCTACACAGTTTCCACCAATCAAATTCACTCACAAGGCATTGGTCAGCCTGCAGCTGTAGAAGACACCTAAAATCACATGTGTGCAAAGTTAGCTTCTTAATCACACAGCTATATTCATATTATACTTCTGCATAGCCACAACAGAACCAGTAGTGAAAATTCAATACACTTATAAAGTATTGTATTTTTAAGATCTAATAACAAGGTTGTGTGAATTCACTGATGTCCTCACCTCCAGACTCCTATATGAACCAGAAGATAAGTAAAGCTAAGTACAGGGCATAATATTAATTAATAAAGGAATGGCTTAAGACAGGCTCTGACAAAGCTACATCACACTGTCGCTCACTTCTGGATGCACAGTTCCCTACAGTGAAAACATTTGTAAGCAAATGAATGTGATTATATAAATCCTCTTATGTTATTTTATTTATTTGTTTATGTATATGTATAATATGTGAGTGTATGTGCAGGCATGGATATATGTGTGTATGTGTGTGTGGTATCAGAAAGTTCATGAAGCATGCTTAAAAGAGGTACACTAATACTCCAATAAATATTGCATTTCATACATTATTTACATTCAGGCTACCTTCCTTTCAACATAATCTATTGGGGACATACACAATGATTACAGTCCCTCTTCATCATAATCTTCATCAACATTTAATGTCTGTTTTTCACGCTAGCATAGATTGGATGGCAAGGCCAGGGGACTGGACCAGGTTCCATAGTCTGTTTTGGCTTGGTTTCTATGACTGGATACCCTTCCTAACACCAACCACTTTACAGAGTGTATTGGGTGCTTTTTACATGGCACCATCATCAGTGCCTTTTATGTGACACCAGCACCAGTGCTTTTTCTGTGGCACCAGCACCCATACCAGTGCTTTTTACATGGCACTCAAAAGCACCGGGAAGTTCTTTTCCTGAAAGCCAACCAATACTGTCTGCAGTTCCATATGAATTTCCTCAACCATCCTGAAGTAGATTCCCTAAAGATTCAATTTCCTTTTCGAAAATACAAGTTGCTGCCACTTTTTATTGAGTGGTAAGAATTGGTTAACAAACTTTGCAGCATTTCTATGAAAATCCCCTAGCAGACTTCATAACTGATTCCAATCATGTGAAGGCTCTGACAGATTGTTTAATGACATTCCCTCATAGATTAGTTAAATTTTTCTTCATTTTCTGGTGATTAACTTGTGATTGGTTATCCTGAATATTCATCATCTTAAAAGAACATTCAACCAGCCTTGGAATGTGTGTGTCATTCAAATACTTGTGTTCAATCTAAAGTATGTATGCTAGAAGCTTGATGAAGTATTTTGAGGTTCTTGGTAGCAGATTTGCTGAGCTTCTTTACAAAATTTCATGCGAGCACCTTGTTTGACTTTGCTAGCTTACATTAAAAATTGCAGAGCTGTTCTGAAGGTAATACTACAAAACTTCACATAGTATTTGAACATGAGTAGACAGCATGAAACCTATTTGTAGATTGACTCAGTTGGCTGACTACCAACTGTTATGAAACTATTTCCAGTAAACAGCATAGTCTCAATTTGTGCATTCTGGAAACTTTCTCATAATACCTAGTATACATATGTGTGTGTGTGTGTGTGTGTGTGTGCGTGTGTGTGTGTGTGTATGCACAAAGTTTAGAAATGTAGTTAATTTAATAAGTTCACTTCACAGCTACGAGGTTTCTGGTTTGATTCTATGGCACAGTACCTGAAGTAAGTGTGTCCAAGTGCCTTAGGTTGATCAATACTTTGTGAGTGAAATTTGGTAGACAGAAACTATACCAAAGCCTGTCAAATATACATGTGTGTGTGTGTGTGTGTGTGTGTGTGTGTCTACGTGTGTGAGTATGTACATGCAAGTGTGTGATTGTCTTTACATTTTTCCATATTCACAACACTCAACCAGTAGTGATGTTTGTTTATTGCCCAGTTAAGTAATATGTCCTGCAGTTCAATAATTTGGTGCATAAAGACCAGTGAAATAAAGTATCTTACTTAAAATTAAGGGTTGGTATCAGGAAGGGCATCTGGCAATAAAATATTACCCTAAGATTCAACCCAAGCTAGCATGGAAAAAGTAGACTTAAAAACTATATATATATATATATACATACATACATATATATATATATATATACATACATACATATATATATATATATATATATATATATATATATATATATATATATATATATATATATATACAAATATATATATATACAAATATATATATACATATATACATATATATATATATATATATATATCCGAAACGTCATACACTCTCTCTTTCCTTTCCTGAGCGTCCAATAATACTATCCATATCACGTCCTCACCTTGTTGTTTTTTTGTTATTGTTTTTTTGAACTATATATATATATACATATATATACATACATACATACATACATATATATATATATATATATATATATGTATATGTATATATATATATATATATATATATATATATATATATATATATATATACACACACATATATATATATATATATATATATATGTATTTGTCTCTTTCTCAAGTATATGTAGCAAAATTGATGATGATTAGTCATTTATTATGATGCCTTATTTATTATGTACAACCTGATTGACTTTATGAGTGACAAGCTAGCACATGACCTACTCCACCAGATATTTCAAGTATTGCAACAACAATCACTGATGGTCTAGCTTCCTTTCCTGCCTTCATATCCTTAACCACCCTTGCAGTAACACTGCAGTCAATTTCTATGTTTAGTCCCTCTTTTTCATTGACTCAGAGTAGCCTCTCTCTCTCTCTCTCTCTCTCTCTCTCTCTCTCTCTCTCTCTCTCTCTCTCTCTCTCTCTCTCTCTCCCCTATGCATTCTCCTTATTCAACAGCTTATAATTCTATACCCCTGTCTTTTCAGTGCTAGTAGGAGCAAGCGTGCTGTTATCATTCTGCATACATTTCTCTCTATGACAACTTGATTCTCTCTGGTACACACCCTTACAATCTGAAACACTTCACACCACTGATCCTCATGTTGCATACTGCCCAGTATGTTCTAAGTTCAAATCCTTCTGGTGTTGATAAAATAAAGTACTAGTTAAGTACTGAGGTCGATTTAATTGACTAGTCCTTCTCATCAAATTTCTGGCCTTGTGCTTATGTTAGAAATGATTATCATTGTTACTGTTGTTATTGAACCAATAATGTCCAAAGACTAAAAATAAAAAAATCTTGAGTTTTTATTGGAATAAGATCCAACCCAGCCCCACCAAAAAAGAAAGGAATTAAAAGATGATTTCAGAAGCAACACTTTCTAATCTAAGGTCCTATACTTAATTGAATATTCTACACATACAATTAGATTCACAACAAAGATAAAACGGCTCAACATACAACTTGCATATTTGAGAATTTCCTTAAAAAAAAAAAAAAAAAAAAAAAGTTACATATGTAAAAATCAGACATGCAATCCCAACTGCATTGCAGACATGAATAGTCAATAAAACTGACGCTCTGTTGGTTGTAACAACAAATATTCCAGTTGATCCAATCAATGCTCCTGAAATTAATGCGCATTGATCCGATCAATGCTCTTGAAATTAAAAGCTTGCTCCTAAAATTAATGTGCAAGTGGTTGAGCACTCTACAGACACAAGTACCCTTAATATAGTTCTCAAGGATGTCCAGCATGACACAGAATGTGAAAAGGCTAGCCCTTTGATATACTGGTACTACTCATTTTTACCCGCTGAGTGGACTGGAGCAATGTGAAATAAAATGTTTTGCTCAAGGACACAATGTGCTGCTGGGAATTGAAATCATGACCTGATGTTCATGAGCTCAATACCCTAACCACTAAGCCACACACCTTCACACAACAGTTAATGAATTAAAGGTCACCTGCTGAAAAGGTAAACCTTTACTCAAAAACACACTACAACCAATAATCCACCAACTTAGTGTATCACCTCTCACTCACTCACACACACATTCTTTTTTTTCTCTCTCTCACTCTCCTTTTCTCTCTCTCTCTATCTTTCCCTCTCTTTCTCTCTATATCTACTACAATTTGGGCTTTTCGGAAGCAGCACCTCATGCACCCACCTCTTCATTTTTAATCATCCCTAGTGTCTTTCTCACACCAACAAGTTCCATGTTAGCCCTATTTTCCAATCATTCCCCCTTAGAATTTCATCCTTGCTCATATTTTCCCAGTAGACATTAACCTACAGATGTTCATACTAAACATCAACCACATCAATGTCAACAGTATTCAAGAACCTACCATAGCTAAGGCACTGTACTCTACCTCAAGACAATAGAATAACAAAGCAAAGCAAAGCAACAACAACAACAACATAATAATAATAATAATAATAATAATAATAATAATAATAATAATGATAATATAGTGATGATGATGATGATGATGATGATGATGATGATGATGATGATGATGATTGCAAGAAAATAGAGTATGAAAACTGTCTATAATAATGAAAACTGCCTATAATAATTGGTGCATTGGAAACTGTAAGCAAAGGTATAGACAAATGGTTAAGAAGATTGGAATAGAATGCTCTGTCGAGCTCCTAGAGAAAGTTTGCCTCTTAGGGACAGGAAAGATTATCAGTGGGGTTTTAAGCACTTGAAAGACTATTGAAAGATTGTGGATACCCAAGGTTACAGATAGTAACCCACTAACCACATAAATCATACTAGGAATAAGATCAAACCTGAGTCAAATCAATATTAATAATAATAATAATAATAATAATAATAATAATAATAATAAATATACAAGTGCATCAGAAGTTACATAATTTACACTATCATAAACATGAAATATAAAAAGTTTTACACAGGCAGAACCATCTGTTTATTAAACATAAGCAATGCTAAGTATGTATACATGAAAGTCTTCGCTTTTAACTGATATGAAGATATTTACAAGAATACAGAAGTTATAGTTTCTCTCATAGTGATTGGTAGGTATTTAAACCAGAAATCAACAATTTATGAAGAGCTTCTTGGATGCCAGAAGTTCTTGGATGTCATCTAGTTTCACTGCCATATCAAATTAATTTCCTCGTTATATTGTATATGTCATAATGATCATGACATTGTTTATAGTCAGCATTATATTTCAGTTTTCCATTTCTTATTTAGGGAGTTTTAAAGAAAGAATATTCAAATACTCTTTTCAACTTATTCTTCATTATAATTTTTCACACATCTATCTGACAATGCTTCAACTAAATTACTATATCGTACTTTTAGTAACCCACATGCTCACACACATGCATACATATACGTACTTATATGTATGATCCTGTGTCCCATTTGGTCAGAGGATAATCATTGAAGATTTTCTCTTCAAATAACATATCTGCGATAAGTTAGCCTAACCATCCCATGTGTGTGTGTGTGTATGTGTGTGTGTGTATGTGTGTGTGTGTGTATGTGTGTGTGTGTGTTTCCCATCCCTAAGAGGCAAACTTTCTCTAGGAGCTACAGGACATTCTATTCCAATCTTCTAGGAACTGAACCAAAAGCTCTTCACACTTGCGACGTTATTGCTGCTCAGAATGAAAAACTGCCACCACTCTGGGTCACCTTACTTACAATTAGACCAACTCATTTAAGATTTATGTGACTTGGCCATGAAGTCAATGTTGTGCCAATGACACAATATAATTCACTGACCTGTCATCAGGCTGTCTGTTAAGTTTTCTCAATTCAATCAACCACAAAAAAATTAATTTCTCCATTTCCTTGCACTCATATCAGACTGAGATAATAACATAACCATAAGTTGAGGAGAAATATAATGACTCTCTATATTTCTAAGACTACATTTTCTAACAGATTTGCTCCCTACATAAGTTGGTAGACTTCCTTTGAGAAGAAATCTTCCATGGGGAACAGTATAATGATGCACTTAATAGAGTAACAACTTATAGATTTATAGTGCTTTATTGGTTTGGCATCAGTTTCGAAGAAATGTCAAGGTAGAATTCAGTAGCAGTCACCTATAATATTTCAAAGGAAACTAAGTTAGGGGGATTAGCAAGATTTAAATTATCTATAGCTCCTGTCTTTTCTGAAAGAATCCTTTTCTGCTTAAATACACTTAAAAAAAAGAAGAAAAGTTATGAACATCAGAACTTCTTATTTTCATTGCTTAAACATTAGTCCATTCAAAAGACTAACATTAGAAAGTGTGTGAAGAATAATATGTAATAAGAATAGAAGGGAATTTAATGACATTCTGCAATGACTAATAGATAAAAATTAAATGAACAAACTTGAGTTTGAAAGAAATGATAATTTGCATAGGCAGTTCTTTTTATCAATTGAAGGGTTCTAATATGAACTAATAGTAAAATTCACTTCTCTTGACCAAATTTTGCAATCCTAGTATATTCAATCATGTTTGCTTTATTTTTATGTCTATTTTATGTTATATTTTGAATGAAGATTGCTGTAATTACAGCAACTGGAGATTTTTTATGTTGTTTTCTTTATGGCTTAGCCAAAGGAAATGGGACCTTTTACAGAGTCCCCAAGACATGGAGGAGAAAGTTATCCCCCAAACACACACCTGATCTGAATCCTTGCAACACTCTGGAGTCTGCTGAAAGCATATATGGCTCAGATGGTGATGTTAATGGGATGACAAATTAAGCCTTTCTTATATATGCAAGATATTTGGAGATTTTTGTGGGTTTTTTTGTTTTCTTTTTTGGAGGAAGTTGGTTTTGTCAAGTGTAATGTAAGGTAAAAATGTGATATTCTCTACCATTCCTAGTTAAGTAGGATCTTAGTAAATCTGGAGATAATGTTAATCTATTTTTGTAGAACTAAGATTCAAATTTGCTGTTGTTTGGTACATTTCTTGCTGTTTAGCCCCAGGTTTTCCTAATTAAGTAAACTCACTTAATGAAATACATTTCAGCTGTGATTATCATGTCTTTTTGTATATCAGAGACTACATTGCCCTTGTTTCATTTCTTTTTTTTTTTTTTAAAGATGATAAAGATTATTTGTTAGAATATAACTTCTATTTGTAGCAGGCCAAGGGACTATGTTGAGTTTGCTCTATTGACTCATGTTGTGTGACAATGTCTGGAAGATGTTAAAGGAGATAAATTAAGAACTAGCAATGAAGCTTCTACATAACTACATGTGTTGCTCAATGTGGCTCTTATATATCCTGATCACTACAAAATGGAAAACAACTACAAATACAAAACTTGAGACAATATAACCAATAACAAAAAAGAAAAACTGAAAATTAATCATGCTATTATTAAATACTGTTTCTAGTTTAGGTACACGGCCAGCAATATTAAGGGGATGGGGTTAGTCAATTACAATCTCTATCCTCACTATGAGACAATGAGACTGATAATTAATTTCATGAAAAGCAATGCTGATCTCAATAAGATATGAATTCAGAAAGTAATACCATTGTCGATTATGATAAGTGGAGTCCAATATGAAGGAAACTTAATGGTAAAAACAGCTTGAAAAGAGCATGAAAATGCTTACTAAGATACCCAAACCTGAAATGTGAGGCAGCAATTAATGCTAGTGGTTAATCTTTGAAGTTACTCCATTGTTTTAATACAAAGAATAAGTCACATAAAGATCTGAAAATTTTAATTAAAATGAACAACACAACAATTTAGTCAATAGTTTCCTTTATTCTCTTATCTGATTGATATCAACTAGTAAAAGAGAATACTGCTGTGATCTAAATTCTTGGCTATAAAACTATGGTTAATCATAAGATATATCCATAATAAACTTTGCTGTTTGAAATTGGTAACACTCACCCTCATCATTTTTGGTTTTTTTATCCTAACCTAATCAGTATACAAGCTATATGGATCATCAACATAGGTTTTAAAGACTTCCCACACAACAAAATTCATTTTAAAAATTGAAATAATAAATAAATGACTGATATTTTTACTTACTCGAGCTTGTTCTAACTGAGTAAGTGCTTGGTGCTCCGTTTCTCTTCGTAAAGCTTCCCTTTCTTCATCCAGAGACAGGTCAGTTGATGGCTGGCTGCATGTTGACTCTGCCGATCCCTATAAAAGAAACAAAACATTAGGAAACAATTGAAATCATAGGTAGTGATAACACAAATACTGCAAAGTAGAATATACAAAAATAAAGATCTCACACCAGAGATCTAATACACAATAAATACAATTCATATTTTTTAGAATACAAGAAATTAGAAAAAAAAAAATAATTTTAATTTCTACAACATCAAGACAATTGGTTAGAATGTTGTAGTTTCCACTTCCAAAGAAAACACCTGTTACACACCTGAAATGTTGTTCCCTTAAATTTTTTTTTAATTTAAAGGCTTTCTCTAAAAAAAAAGTTACTAATGAAAAAATTCTCAAATTTTTCAAATATGTAAATTTGTAATTGAAAGATAGTATGCAGATACACAGAAAATATATTTAATGTAATACAAAGATATTAACATTAGTATTATTCCAATAGGTAGTAACCTTAAAATAATTCGTACAATGGCTTGTATACTCTGAGGATGTAGAATTAAAGATGTCCAGTTTCACAATAGAAGATATAACATAAATTTACTGAAGTGCTATCGAGCAGAGACAACAGTAGAATGAGCACTATTTTGATTTGGGATGAAATAAGAAAAATTTTCAAATGAGGGAGAGAGAGATAGATAGATCATGTAAGCTCACTTTTTTTTTTTACCAGTTTTCTTGTTGTGAATGGGAAATATCAAGATCTCAAGGAAACCAAGCCTGCATCTAATTTTGATCCATAGTTGAAATTACTACACTTTATATATGCTCTATGACATTATGTTTACTTGCAATTAATAGCTCAAAGAGGGATGAACTTTATTAATATTGATGTAAATGGCAATGAAGTCTTGATACACATGATAATGAATACTCATGACAATAAATATACATGACAATTAATAGACATTACTATGAAGTCATTAGTAGTATATCCCCCAATGACTTAATGAATTTGGGAGTATTTTCATTTTCCAATATTTCAGAGCTGTCTTTCATTTTAAAGTTCAGCATAACAAACAGGTTTATTTAACCAAACTGACCCATGTTTAGATGCTAGTTAACTTTATTACTGAGACTAATAAAATACTATACTTACTATCACAAGTATAATATGAATTTTATAACACATGTGCTGAATATTCATAGCACAAACTTACATGCTAACATCTTGGCGATTGCATCCTATATATGAAATGAGAAGTGGAGACATTGATATATTCTCTGTAAATATAATTCAAGTTGGCTTGTTTGAATTTTAAACAAATCAAACATTCTATGAGGATTATACATATTGTCAAAGATCAAGCATACTTACTTGACTGTATGTGGTAGCACCACTGTAAGTTTGACCAATATGCTTCAGAACATGCTTAATTAGAAGAAATGTTCTTATAACTGGATATCTCACTATTCTCTATTGCCAGCTCACAACTAACTGTACTTTAATATAATGTGGTTCACTAGGTTCTTAACAATAATGATTTTTCACATTGTTCCACATACATCCATTCAGAGATTTAATTCAAGTAGTCTTTACAAAGAGTGTACTACATAAAAAAAAAATATATTAGATAGGATCACTTTGATACTACAACAAAGAAAACAGTTATGTAAGCAATAACCATTTTTTTCTATTGGAAATCTACTAGAACTTGATCCAAGGTTGTCTGGATGTGGGAAAAATGTAATGGAATGATTCTAATAAAACATTTGAAATACCTCTAAACTGGCTTATCTGAGTTTGCAAATATATTATAAATGGTAGCACAAATAAAGAAGGATATTTTATGTCCTTAGTTTTCAGATGAATATAGTACATCTTTGGGTTTCTATGTAACATTCATATGGTCAAACTATGACAGTTTATACAGACCAATGTATATTGGTCATTAATGATGGGCTGAGGTATAATTTATTTTATTTTTTCCTGAGAATGTAGGAAAATATTTCCTTCAGATCCCTTTGAACTTAAAAATTTCAAATGTAGCAAAAATATTCACTGTATTTAGAAGGAAAACTGTAAACACTTATCAATAAACATTGTAAAAAAAAAAATATTTCAAAGATTGCTAGCTATAAGGATTTTGCTCTAAAGATCATCTATAACATATATTACTATGCAATAATGGTTCAAGTGATGCAAGAACATAGTAAACTCTCCAAGAGTTTTATGACTAGTTGAAGTCATTTTATTTCACTTATACATTCAATGATCCTGTAAATCTAAAAATGGAGAGTACTATGAAATGAAAGGCAAGCTATTGGTGAACCAAGTCAATTATCTAGATTAAATACAAAACCATATAAAATCCCTTATACTGATAATGCAGTAATCCATCTTTTCTGCTGTACCAGTATGACACATTGTATCTCATCAAAGAAAATTAATGTTAATAAAATATTGCTTCTTTTTTTTTCTAATATGTTCCACAAAGGTACAGATATGGCTGTATAATTTCAGGTTCAGTCCTACTGCACAGCATCTTGGGTAAGTGTCTATCACCATAGCCCCGAGCCGATTAATGCCCTGTAAGGGACAGAAATTGACTGTGTGAATGGCCATTGTATGTGTGTATGCACATGTGTGTGTATGTGTCTTTGTGTTTGTTTTAACCATTGCATGACAACTGGTCTTGGTTTGTTTATATCCTTGTAACTTAGCAATTCAGCAAAAGAGATTGATAGAGTAAGTACCCCATTTTTGGAAAAAAAGTAAGTACTGAAGTGAATTTATTCAACTGTGGCCATGCTAGGGCACCTTGTTTAAGGAGGTGCCCTGGCATGGCCACAGTCCAATGACTGAAAGAAGTTAAAAAACAAAAGATAAAGTATTTGTTTGCCTCATATAAATTCAGTTAACCAGAGATAATTTATCTTAGGGTTAGATGATCTGTATAACCTTTCTACCTCTCAAAGAAGTTTCCACTTGTAATAGTTGAGAAGCAATAATAAGGCTATCAATATAATGTATATTAAAAGCTCTCCACTTGGGAATATAATCAATAACTTGATATGTCATTAAATTTAGTGATATAAATAACATTAAAAATGACATTATAAGATATTCACTGTTTATATAGCTTAAACATTTAAATGTAATGAATTGTAAGATCCTGGTCTGATACATCCGTAATGTGATGAAACTATTTATGAGAAACTTTTAAAACATCCAATGTCAATCTTTCTGTTTAAAAGCTGTGGTAACTGTTGTAAAGTTTGTTTCAGTGAAATCCCTGGTTCTCCTTGGAACTCTTGTCAGGTACTGACAGATGCAAATCTTGCAACTACTGATATACAAAAATACCTTATGGTTAATTAATGCTCAGATATTACAAACTCTGAGTGAACCTTCATAAGTTAATAGAGTGTCTAATGTTGAAAGGCTTCAAATCTTGTAAGCCAGGGAGGAGACTGAAATAGTTTAGATATAAGTACAGAAGAGGTTATAGGAAAGCTAGTAAATAGTGCTGACCAAAATGACTTGGAAATCTTCAAAGGAATAATTACAATAATGATGTAAAAGCAGAAAGCTGTGCATGCTATGCCAACATGGAAACTAAATACAATGATAATGA
>NC_142929.1:38193387-38260887 GCF_046866305.1 Octopus bimaculoides | reverse complement strand
AAAACCAAGACTATCCCTGTTGTTGTAGATGCCCTGGGAATGACCAAGAAAGGTACTGATAAATGTTTTGACCAGATCCCTGGGAAACCAACAATGTGTGAAACCCAAAAAGTTGTGTTGACATCAACCACCCACATTCTCAAGAATTTTCTCTCCATCTAATATATATGTGCCTTAGCTCTCTGGTTGAGACCCAGTTGGAAGATGAAAGAAAATGCAAATAAATGCAAATAAAATAATACAAATCAAGTCTTGATAGAGTTGGCCAATGTCTACACTGGATAATGTGTCAGCATTATAAAATCAAAACTGCTGACAAATGGTACAAGCACCACCCTAAAGCTGTAACCGAGGGAGAAAATGTAACTATTCTTTGGGACTTTCCAGTATGTACAGACCAGACCATCAAAGCAAACAAACCAGATATTTTTGTGAAAGACTAAAACAATAAAGTCTGTTTATTGATTGACATGAGCATACCCTGTGACCATAATATCTCAGCAAAAGAATTTGATAAGCTCAGAAAATATAAAGATTTGCTCATCAAAATTGAAAAGATGTAGCATCTTTGCTCAACATATTATACCTTTCCGGAATCAAGATGATCCCAGGATTGAAAATCTACCCTTCATTAGGTTCTTGAACATTCAGCATTGCAATCTGATTTAAATGCATTTGGGTTGCTATTTCTAGCAGGTAAAGCTTGGCTGATTCACACCATCTTGGCTGGTGTTTGTTAGATGCTGTCAGAGATTAAGGGGGAGATAGATGACATTCGTTTTGTTAATTTTACGTCAAGATAAGAACTTTGGGACAAATTGGTCAACAGTTGGAATTCAAATTGGGACTGGAGCAGTAGAATGATTGCATTACAGAATTAATTCTCTCATTCATCCTTAACCTCCGATCAAATATCGCCAGAGCTTATAGTCATTATAGACATATTATTGTCATGTTGTCATGTTATATAGCTCTCTTCAGTTTAAGCCACAGGCCCAATTAGCCCTCTGCAGGAGCTAGCTTAAAAGTCCACACAGAGTGCAGCTTTTAAGCTAGTATATATATATATATATATATATATATATATATATATATATATATATGTGTGTGTGTGTGTGTGTATGTATGTATGTATGTATGTATGTATATATACGTGTATCGCTAGCCACTAAAGCTTTTTTTATTCTCTCTCTGTTTATTTTCTCGTGTTCCTTTCTGTTGAAGAGCTTAGGCTCGAAACATAAAAGACTTTCTCACCTTCCTGAGCGTTAAGCTAATACACCTGTTTGTTGTTTACACACCTGTCTTTGTCTCTTGTTTTTTTTTTGTAAATTCCAACTATCTACATATATATATATATATATATATATATATATATATATATGGGAGGAGGATTACTATTATATGGGAGGGGGATTACTATACCTCCACCTAATAAGTAGAAGTACCTTGGACTGTCTGGTGACACATCACAAAAAACAAGGCCAAGTAATTAATGTTTCTATCTCAGTTCAACAATTTCAATTGTGCATATTCAAACAATATTCTTTTTCATTAGTCTAGTGCAGGAGCAGTGTATAAGGAAATAAGATAACTAACAAAATAGAGCGTGTGTGTGTGTACCTGTGTGCATGTGTTTTTGTTCCCCACCGCAACTTGACAACAGTGTTGGTGTGTTTTTGTCCCTATTGATTGGCAGTTAGGCAAAAGCGACCAATGGAGTAAGTACCAGGCTTTAAAAGAAAATAAGTACTAGAGTTAATTCGTTCGACTAAAAGTCTTCAAAGCAATGCCCCAGCATGCCCACAGTCTAATGACTGAAACGAGTGAAAAATAAAAGATAAAAGATATACGTATGACTATACATGTATATATCAACTAACACTATGGTCACTATTCAAGAGAGTTCTCCCCAGTTAAATTTACAGTGTTTTCTACATATTTTATTGATAACATTATGGCTACTATTAAAATTTATTTAGTTATCTTTTCATTAACATGTCATTTACTCATAACATATGAGCACACTACAACTTGAACTGTTATAATATTATCAGAGATCATATCTTCAGCTAAACTTACTTCCCTAAGCAACTACTATATTGATTTCCTAAATGGGCACAAAGCTTATAGAACTGTTATGCGATTGTGTGACATGCATGCTTTTCTTATATACATTAATTCTTATGCTACTACTTTATTGAATAGATTAACCTATTACCTAAAGTGTAACAGTTTACTTTGAATAAACTAGAAGTATCCACATGAAAGGTGCCAAGCATTGCATATTTCATTTAGTCTATGGCTGAATATTAAAATCAGCAGACTGTGTGAGTCTATGTGCATATATATATATTCACACACACATGCATGCACACATGTACACACACACACACACACACATTTTTTTAATTACTATTTAGCAGAAGTAACAGAGTGACTCAAGGTCTGAGAGTTTCATGTATTGACACTTCTCAAACTAGTTTGATAAGTGCCAACACACGAAGCTCTCAGACCTTCAGTTATTCTGTTACTTCTGCTAAAAATTAATGAAAATATACATATACTCATATTTTGAATTCTGTTTTCCTGTTTGCATCAACACATACACACATATATATATATATATATATATACATACACACACACACACACACGTGTGTGTGTGTTTGTTTGTGTGTGTGTGTGTGTGTGTGTGTGTGTAAAACAAGCTTCTACACTGTTTTTAATCTATCATATTCACTCATAAGGCATTAGTCACTCTGAGGTTATAGTCACAGGTATTTTGCCCAATGTGCCATGCAGAAGAACTGAACCTGAAACCACATGGATGCTCCATAAGCTTCTTAACCAAACAGCCATGCTTGCACCTACGATAATTTGATACTTTGATAAGTTCAAAACATGCCAAGGTTGTCTTCGATTTTCATTCTTCAATATTCTAAGAATATAACTAAGATTGATTTGAAGAAATATGCTTCTACATTATAAAAATTGAACTTGCATCAAGTCAAACATGATCTTACTCATTTCCTTGTTTGTATTTCTTTCTTATGAAGTATTTGGAATTACAATGTTTCTATACATTTTTTTTCTGGGAACCCTTGTATTTATTTCTGTTTTCTCATCAAACTCTTTCACTTTTATATTTTCCATATTCTATGCAATATAACTTACTAATCATAATGTTTTTAATCTTTCACTGATTCCATCCAGAAGGCTATGGCTATATTAAGCATGTATATTACTATGGCACTCAGATTACAATGTCAGGTGTATCCTATCATGGTACTTTCATGAGTCCAGCAAAAACAGTTCTTCAATTTCTTGCTGAACAACCTGTACAAATGATTTGTTTATAATGATCAAATGTTTGTGCTGGCACATTAGCTCACTCCCTCCATCAAATCAGAATCCTCTATGCAGGTGCAAGGTGTGCTACATGTCAGAGGTGGAAGTGATTACAGAGCCATGTGAGATATAGCGTTTTGCTCAAGAACATAACACACTGCCCAATGCGTAGTTATTCACATTGTTTTGAACTAATAATGCATTATTTCATAGTTTTAAAATCCCAATGATGATTGTTTATTTTTAGAATCACATTGTAGGATAGGTGTGAGAGGCCAGACCTGGCTAGTTTTAACATAAAACAGGTAGAATATTCAGGTCAAATATGAAAGGTTCGAATACTAAAAGGTTATGGTATCATCATTGATGTTTTTGGATATGTTAAGATTATTTTTCTTAGATCCTGTGACTGTGATTGCCCAAATAGAAAGAATGGCTTCAACTTGAATTGACTTACAATAAACAACTTCTGAGAAAAGCTTGGCTATATGGGACTGTCCCTTGGATAAGGTTCAGAGAGCAATTTGCATTCCATTCATTATATGGTTCCACACTAAAAGTGCTGTTGTACTGGAACCTTTTTTCAGACCTTGACATATATTATCATTTTAACACACTTACATGCAAGTACATGTACATACATGCACATACACCTTAGAACAAAAACTAAAACTAAAAATGGGTGCATGTACAACTAACTCTCTTGAGCACAAAATTTGAGCAATAGTGAGATGACTAAATATTTAATTGTATTGACTTGTTTCCTGTAAGCAAAAGGACAATTTTAAAGAGTCAACTGAATTGATTTGAATATATTACTAGTACTTATGTGAAAGCACATGTAGTGCTTTAGGTATTGGGCTCATTATCACTAGATAGAGTTCCATTCTTGGCTTGGGTAATATGCTGTGTCTTTGAGCAAGACATTTCATTTCACATAATTCACTCAACTCATTGAAAATCTTGGACTGGGAGAGTTAACCCCACAACAGAACAACATATTGTTCAATAGAAAGTATACTACACTCATTCATTTAAATACCATAGAAACTAAGATAAGTTCCACCCAAAAGGGCCAATAAGTTCAAGACAGACTTTGACTTTTACCTAGTGATATGTATTTTAGCAACATTACAAAGACAAGTTTATATCTGGTAAAAATGATGTAAATTAAAACTAGCTTTCTTCCTCAAAAACACATGACAGATATGAAAGGCTACCAGAATCAACATAATTTGGTTGATGATGGATTAAACATATAATTTGGAGAAATGTTTTTACTGATATGCCAGAAGAAAGTAGCATCATAATGTGTATAAGAAAGAAGGAAAAATAGAAAAGAAAACCAACATACACTTAAAAAACACTATCTAACAAGGATTTTTTTTCAGTAGTTGAAATTTTCAATAATAAATGAAATTTAGAAACTACATTTTGATAAAAAATATATTAAAATTAGAATTTTTAAGAATTTTCTAGACAGTGTAGACTTCAATAGTTGCTTTCTTTTTGTAAAAGTTACATACTAACCTGCTTCTTGCAATAAATACATCTAAAGCAAAACTTTTTCATGGACCCTTAAAATACTACTGTAGATCCCCAATTTACTATTTTGCATGCATGGACCAGTTGAGAACCACTGATAAAGAGGATATTGTATTTTCTAGCATACAAGTTGAATTTTTGAAAACAAAAATTTACAACCAAAAAAGGTAAACTGACTTATGCATCAAGACAACTATGGAGGATCAAAAATTCCATGTGAAATGCAACAAGATTTGAAAAGATAGTGATGATGTTTCAATGTTTACATTATATAATTTCATTATGTTGTATTCTTGTATGCCAGAAAATATGGCAAAAATATTGATGTTTAATATAAGCACCAGCCCTCAAATTTGAGGGAAGAGTATATTTGATTAAATCAATCCCAGTACAGGACAGTTACTAGACCTAGAAAAAATTGCAAACAAATTTGCTATATGACTTTTGGAATTAGAGAAGAGATTGCTGGACTTGGTCAAAATGGAGACATATTATCTATGGTTGATAACAGCAAGTTTTTAAACAAAATTTTTAAACAGCCTACTTTGAATATGAGTATATAATGTGGCATATCACAGGATCACACTAAAGAAAGAATGATTAATTATTTTTCTTCAAAACTCAGATGTTCCACATAAGTGCAATGGCACAATGTTGGTAGCCAAACAACTAATATGGCACCTGATTAAAGCAGCAATACTAATACACTGAGCTGCTGCTGAGGATGTGTTTGTCTCAGGAATTTCAATCATTCTCAGTAACATCCCATTTGAATCTAAAAAGTTGCAGTCAGTGTATGCTTAACTATAACCATCAACAAATTCTAGGGGCAAATATTAAAGACAACTGAATTACAACTGGAGCAACTGTACTTGTATAGTCGATTATTTATTACTGGGTCATGAATTATGATGCAAAAAGACTTGTATGTATATACTCCACAGGGAAAAAAGTCAAAGAATATTGTTTGGGAAGAAGCTTGAATATAATGTAAATTATTTTTGAGTGAATATTAAGCACAGCATTCATTCTCTGACTCTTTACCCAAGGCAATGCCAGGTACATACATATGCATGTATATGTAAGCATATGAGTATGTATGTGAGTGTGTGTGTGTGTACATGTGTGTGTGTGTGTGTCTATGTATGTATGCATGCATGTATATGAATATATACACAAATACACACACACACACACATATATATATTTATGTTTGTATTTTTTTCTTGTTACATTCTATATTACTCTTTACTCTTTTACTTGTTTCAGTCATGTGACTGTGGCCATGCTGGAGCACCACCTTTAGTTGAGCAAATCGACCCCAGGACTTATTCTTTGTAAGCCTAGTACTTATTCTATCGGTCTCTTTAGTCGAACCGCTAAGTTATGGGGACGTAAACATACCAGCATCGGTTGTCAAATGATGTTGCAGGGACAAACACAGACACACAAACATATACACACATATACATATATATATATATATATATATATATATATATATATATATATATATATATATATGACGGACTTCTTTCAGTTTCTGTCTACCAAATCCACTCACAAGGCTTTGGTCAGTCCGAGGCTATAGTAGAAGACATTTGCCCAAGGTGCCATGCAGTGGGACTGAACCTGGAACCATGTGATTCGTAAGCAAGCTACTTATCACACAGTCACTCCTACCCACTATTGTTGAAAAAAAACAAACTGAGAATATGGTGTACATATAAGAATTGTAATAGGCACTGGAAAAACTGATTTAAAAAAAAACATTCATTTGTGGTAATTATCTAAACTATGGTAGTATTAGCAGAGTAAAAAAAAAATGCTAACAAAGAAAATTCTTAAAAACTTTGAAGTAAAATATTCTTTTATATTATATATTCTCTGAAGCTTGACTTAAACCATCTTCTGAAAATGCATATGGATCAACACTTATTAATTTCAGATAGTCAGCATCTTTTCAAGGAATTTATTTAACATATTCTTAGTTCCAAGTTCTAGATCACAATTTTGTACCTAGCTACCTGAAATTTTGCATAGAGCTGCAAATTCAAAGGCAGGTCACAGGCTATGTGATTTTACTGATACTTTTTATAAAGCCAGGCAACACTGGGTACTACTGCTAGTGTAAAATATATAAGCAATTTAGCTAAGAGGAACTTCTGCTGAAAGTGGCACAAAATAAAATTTTTTTAAAAATCAATAGATAAACCAAACAAAACAACATCTGTGACAAGATGAGAAAGAAAAATCAATTGTACCATTGATAAATGATGTAAATAGATCTAAAACAGAATATTTTGTAAGCTAGAGTGAAAGGGAGCTTCAGCCAGTATGTTTGGTACCAAGTTACAAAATGAAAAAATAAATAAATCTTACATTATTAGATCAAATAAAATTAAGAAATAAGACACTGACAGGTAGAGTCATTCACTGCTGGATAATCAAATAGCTGAAGAATATCTGCATCTAATTAACCTACTTTGTTGACTATCTATCTATCTAACTATCTGTCTGTCTGTCTGTCTGTCTATCTATCTATCTATCTATCTATCTATCTATCTATCTATCTATCTATCTATCTATCTATCTATCTATCTACCTATCTATCTATCTGTCTACCTACCTATCTATCCAGCTAGACAGCATCAATAGTCATGTAGTATCATATATGAAAATCATATATTAAAAATAAATTAATCATAATAGTAATAATATTAATTTAATAATGTTTGACAAAAGTGATAAAGTTAATTAGATAGTATACATTAATAATAAGCAAATTAAAGTATTAAGAAAGCAACAAAGAAAAGACTACATTTTACTTCAATGACCTATGTGTGTTAGGATAGTAAAAAAAATCAATTAACTGTAACATAGTCAGTCCTTCCTTTGGAGGGACGGTGTATGTTATAATTATATTTGTCTTGTGACTAATTCTGAAGAGATAGAAAGAAAAACTTCAATGTCTACTGGGAAGTTTCGTGAGTAAGTGTAAAGAAAAGTCAGCTCTAAATTTCTTTCAGACATGCACCACCATATAAACTCTAACAGATCTATCAGTGTCTTTTGTATTAACAAATTGGGTCTGCTTTATGTAGGCCAGTGGTTCTCAACTGGGGTCTATATGGCCCCTGAGGGTCCATGTAAGATTTTTGGGAGTCCACACAACAAAATAGTAAATTGGAGATCTACAATAGTATTTTAAGGGCCCCTGAAAAAATTTTGCTTTAAATGTATGTATTGCAAGAAACAGCGAGGTTTGTTTCCCTAACATTTTATATAATTCAACCAATCTAATTAATGTGTGAAAACATTAATAAATAGCATTCTATAAAACTAGTTTTTAAACATTGAATGGTGATGGAGGTCCACCAGAATAAAATAGCAATCAAAGGGGTCCATAGATAAAAAAATGGTTGAGAACCCCTAATGTAGTCTGTAACCATTTCTGTTTTGATTTTATTTTATAGGAGTTAAGAGTTAACCACTAATAGCTATATACCTATTATGCGTAAGATGAAATTTCTTTATATACTAAGGACCTAAGATAGCATAACATTATTTGGGGTGTTAAATGGTTGGGGTTAGTGGTTTAGTGCTTCTATGGATCCTACAACCTTGTTTTAGTTTGTATATTATTCCTAGTGTACACTAAATCATTCCAAGTATACAAACTAAAACATTGGTAATGCAAGAAAGGTGTTACATTTTACTTCAATAGTTTTTGTACATTGAAATTGTTACAAGTGTTACAAGTGGATTGCATCACTAACAACATGTAGGCATATATGCACATCATCATACTTTAACATCCAGTTTCCCAGCTTGCATAGATCAGATAGACTTTGTTGAGGCAGGTTTTCTACACCCAGATGCCCTCCCTATCACCAACTCTCACCTGTTTCCAAGCAAAGTATAATATTTTCCCATAGCTGGACATGTTTTTCACAAAAAGACTACAATAACCTCACTTGTATGACAATGATGCTCGTTTACAACCATCACATGATGTCTGGACACACACACACACACATGATATATATGTGGTGGGCTTCTTTCTGTTACCATCTACCAAATCCACGCAGAAGGTCCTGGTCAGCCCAGGGCTATATAACAAGACACTTGTCCAAAGTGCCTCAAAGTGGGACTGAACCCAAGACCACATGCTACATGGTTAAGAAACAAGCTTCTTAACCACACAGCCATGACTGTGCCAATAACATACTCATACTTTTATAAATATGTTACTATCTCTTTTAAGCCATAAAAAAAAAACAAATTTATTTAACCATATCATTCAACTTAAGACACTGTTGTTGCGAATATTTTATTTGTAGGTACTTCAAATCAAACTGTTGTTGTTGTTATTTAGCCTTACCCAGATCATTCCTAACCAAACAGATAACATGATCAAAGGACAACAATAAATATCCTCTCTTCTTATAAAAGAGACCACACATTGTTCAATATTTCTTTTTTATTTAAAACAAAAGGGTGTGATTTTATTGAATTTTGCAGATCAAGCAACTACATACAAACGTCCTCTTTTCTTTGATCTTTTCTTTCTTTCTTTTTTTTTTGTTTGTTTCAGCCATTTGACTGCAGCCATGCTGGAGCACTGCTTTGAAGGGTTTTCAGTTGAACAAATTGACCCCAGGATTTATTTCTTAAGCTTAGCACTTATTTTATTGGTCTCTTTTGCTGAACTGCTAAGCTATGGGGTGTAAACATACCAACACCAGTTGTCAAGTGGTGATGGAAGGACAAATACAGTCTCTCACACACACATATATATAATATATACAACATGCTTCTTTCAGTTTCCATCTACCAAATCCTCTCATAAGGCTTTGGTTAGCCTGAGGCTATAGTAGAAGACACTTGCCCAAGGCACCATGCAAAGGGACTGAACCCAAAACCATGTAGTTAGGAAGCAAGCTTCTTATCACACAACCATGTAAACTTAAGAACTTACTTGTTTGTGCTGTTATAATTTCTATGCTATTTTTATTTCTATTTTTTTTTCTTTTATTGGCTTAGCCAAGAAGAAGGAGTAGTTCTCATGATCTTTTCAGGCTCTCCAAGACTAATGAAACTGATAAACAGTTTATGTTCATTTTGAATATTAAGTAAGTCAACACATGCAAGACAAACAAGGAGAGGAAATTCCAGAAAATTGACAATCTGGGGATGAAAGATTAAGCTTAAGCGGGATGAAAGATTAAGCTTGGTTGGTGCAGAATTTGCAGAGTGAAACAAAGCAAGGATGATGAGAAGAGGTTAAAAAAGTGTAAAGGATAGGCTTGGGTAGAAGTGGTATGCAGCTAGTTCAGTGAGAGGAACAAAGATCATTGTAGAAACAAAAGAATAGGAAGAGAGAAAGAAAACACTTCATCTATTGGCCAGAAGCTATAGTGTGTTGGTAAGCCAAAGATTGTAGTGTGTTCTCTAACTGATAAAATAAGCTATTTCCATAAGTCAAAAAAATATCAAATTCTTGGCTACAGTTGTGCTTTCTGTCAAGCAGAATAAGATTACTCTCCCTTGGTTCAGAACACATTATATAGGAAATATACCGACACTTAAAACCTGAGAAGTGATACCTTTTCACATTTAGAAATGTAGAACATGATTTTCTTTTCATTTTTTGCTGTTTTTTTTTTTTTTTCTTATTTCATTAAGTCTGACAAAGAATAACATTGCATGTAATTATTTTAACCCTTCCAACACTGAGAAACGATAGTATGGCCAAATTCATAGGGTACCAGACAACCAGTTGAGAAGTTGGTTACTAATATTCAGATACTGGTACTGCTTTTGTACCTTTATTCAAGAAACTTAACAGACCACCTAACTAAAATAGTTACTAAACGGTATTGTAGGCAGCATGGGCACTATAACATTGTTGAGTGTTTTGTTAGCTTCAAGATCTGGAGTCAACATTTCCTGTGGGCATAACTTATAGAGGGATGGGCTCTGTCAAGCTGAATTACCTCCTGATACTCTACATGAAGACAAGGTTGTCAGTGGTGTTCCTGTGAACGAATAAATTATAAGACCCAACAAACTGAGTGATAGGAACAGTTTGGTGATGATAATAAAGTTAATACTCAAGTCTAAATTCTTGAAGGTTGAAGGAAAAGAGAAATCCAGATGAGTTCTGGGTTTGGAAAAAGAATTGCAAAAATCCATGGGTGGTGAGATACAGTAAAAGTGATGTAGAGAGGAGGTGGTATGCAATTAGCATGTTAAGAGGAACAGAGCCCAATTTAGTCAGCAGAAGAGACAGCTTAATGATTGGAGGGTGTCAGTGAAGGTTTGCCAGTCAGGTAGGTGGCCATTTTGGAAGTGCTCCAGAATGTCTGTGTGTATGTATCTTAGATATGTATGAGTGTCTCAGAAATGTGTGTGTGTGTGTCTTAGATATGTAGTTGTCTCTTAGATATGTATGTGCCTCTCAGATATGTAAACAGTTTTCTAGTATATGAAATACTCAGTTTAAGAAAATTAAATATCACCCCCTAAGATAATTAAGACTTTTAAGTAACATAGCAAAAAACAAAATTAAATAAAGCACATATTGTTCAACACATATGAATTAAAACAGATGTTAATCTATTATTGATTGTTACTATTATTTTATTTCCATTTCACTTCTCAGAGCTCTTGATTTCACTTGCTCCAGTTGATTCTGTAAGAGCAGACAGAAACCTGTTGTCAAAGTCTCACAAGGTCTCTTTCCACAATACTTAATACCCAAGTATCAATCTCAAGCTCTTCACTGTCCCCAATAAAGCAGTTACTATTATTATTATTATTATTATTATTATTATTATTATTGTTATTATTATTATTATTATTATTACTATTATTATTGCCTTTGCACAGCTTCTAATGCTGGAGATGTACTATGGTGTCAGTTGTTCACTACCAGTGAACTAAGGTAATACCTCTTATTTTCTGAGCACATTCTGGAATATTCGAGCAGTTCCAAGCAGTGATGTTTTCTGCAAGTGCTCCACCATTATTGCAGCCCCTATTTGTTCCACGTACTTCTCGAGATTTTTGCTCACTGTTCCCAGGGCTCCAATAATTATTGGTACTTCTGCTACCTTTTTCATCAACCACAACTGCTTAACTTCCCAAGCTAACCTGTCATGTCTCTCAACTTTTCTTTCTTCCTTATCGCATACCTTGTTGTCAACTTGGCATGCTATATTGATGATCCAGCATAGTTTGTTTTCTTTCTCAATTAAGACTATGTCTGGCTTACTATTCTCTATCTCATGGTTGCACTGAATCATAAAATCCCATAGGATCTTTGCATTTCTATTTTCAACGATGCCTTCAGGTTTGTGGTTGTACCAATCTTTTGTTCTGTCAAGTCCATACTTGTTGCAGAGTGTCCAATGGACAAGCCTGGTTATATTGTCATGACGTCTCTTATATTCCTTCTGGGCTAGTGGCATACATTGGCTGGTAATATGCAATACAGTTTCACTATTTTGTCCACAGATTCTGCACTTATCACTTTCTGATGTGTTGTCTATTCTGTATTTTATGTAGTTTGTTCTTAGTGCTTGCTCTTGGGCAGCACAGATTAGAACCTCCATTTCCGGTTTTAAATCACTTTTAGTCATCCACAGTCATCTTTTTTCTCTGTCTGTCTTATCTTCAACATCCCTATGAAATTGACCATGCTTTCTTTTCTTTACCCATCTATTTTCAGTTTCATTTGTTTTCAGTTGCTTATTATTATTATTATTATTATTATTATTATTATTATTATTATTATTATTATTATTATTAAGGTAGTGAGCTAGCAGAATCATTACCATGCCAGGCAAAATGCTTAACAGCATTTCATCCATCCTTACATTGAGTTCAAATTCCGCTGAGGTCGACTTTGCTTTTCATCCTTTTGGGGTCAATAAATTAAGCACCAGTCAAGTACTAGGGTCAATGTAATCAACTATCCCACTCCCCACAAATTTCAGGCCTTGTGCTTATAGTAGAAAGTATTATTATTATTATTTTATGTTTGACTTTTGTTTTGCATTTGTACAAGTTGGATCCAAGTCTCACCCAGAGACCTCAAGAGACAACAAGTTAGAAGTTCATGTAGGTGTTATGCTTAGGGTACCATATATTTGGATTTGTACATAGTGTTGTTCTAGAGAATATTTAAGAAACCATAAGAAAATTATGTGTTTGTTTTAAAATTTGAGATCACATAGACAGTATTTTACGTAGGATATGGGCAGTTCCCATGAGCACTATCTTTTGAACTTCAGCCATTTTGGGGTTTCCTGGTATCTGAGCTAGGTAGTAATCAGCCCGTTTCGCTGTCATTCCCAGGGCACCTATGACAATAGGTATTGTTTTAGTCTTCAGGTTCCACATTTTGCTAATTTCTGTTTCAAGATCTTTATATTTGCTCAGTTTATTATTATTATTATTATTATTCAGTAGTTTTATTTTTATAACGTGCTTTCACTTCACTACCGAGCGCAGCTCTGTGCGCCTTGGGTATGTGCTGTGGTTTGCTGTGGTGCTCTTATGTTTACTGTATTGAAAGTGTTTTGCGTAGAATGTGTGCAGTACCCAGTAGTGCAATTTTTTGTATGTTATATATATTTGTAAGTCCTGGTGTTTTTGTTATGTATTTGTCTGAATATTTTTTTATTATACCTAAGGCACCTACTATGATAGGAATTGTTTCTGTTTTTAGATTCCACATTCGAGTTATCTCTATTTCCAGGTCTTTGTATTTTGAAAGTTTTTCCATTTCTTTTAGAGAAACGTTGTCATCTGCTGGTATTGAAACATCAATTAGAAGGCATTTTTATTATTATTATTATTATTATTATTATTATTATTATTATTATTATTATTATTATTATTATTATTATTATTATTATTATTATTATTCAAGCATCAACAAAGATCAGTTAAGCAATTTATTGCATATTACTTTCAACCGGGAGACTATGTACAAGTTCCAGACATCTCTGGTCTGGTTATATTACCAAGGGAATTACCAGTTTGAGATAAACTCTCCAGACACAATAGCAACATCACCTGGGCTTGTCTGAAATGAGTGTAGTGACAAAACCATTCTGCCTATATTTGCTCAGAGTCTGATAATTGTTACTTTATGGAATTATGTCAAACAGCTGCTGGTGCATGTAGGACATAGCTTCCACCATCTTTGGCTAGGAGGAACAGGCAGGTTTCCTCTGTCTGGTGGTAATGATAAAAAAGATTGTATGATGCACAAGACAGAAAGGATTGAAGACCAGTACTTTCCTCTTCAACCAAGCCCTCATCAACTTCTTTATGTTCCACTAGGAGAAGAGGGTGAGAGTGGATAAGGTACTGCCTTCCAGTCAATTTGCCAAAAGATTGATAGGTCCGAGCCTATTTTCAATATATGTCTGTAGGCCAGAGAATACAGCTAGGAGGAAGCTCTTGCCTTTAGTATTTAAGCTAACTCTGGTTCTGTGGGAGTTACTTGCCTGACTTTAGGCAGCTGTTACCCTATTATGATGTATATTCTTATTTTCAATGTCATTTTTTGCAAAATTGGTTCTGTGTAAACCCCTAACATTATATAATTTGTCCTATACTAATTTCCTTTATTTTCCCAAGTTGCAAATAAAGAAAATCATTATTATTATTACAATTAAACATTGGGTGAGGCATTATGCCGGTAATTATTATTATTATTTTCATTAGTATCTTCTTTCATTTCTGTTTCCATTTCTTGCTGAGTGTCTTCCTGACACCTAGGGCAAGAAACATACTGTATACATTGGTAGGCCATTAAAACAAACATACCAGATTGTTCATTTACAGAGTCATGTGATAGAGAAAAATGAGAAAACAGAGAGAAAAAGGAAATAATAAAAATAGAAAAGTAAATTATTATTATTATTATTATTATTATTATTATCATCATCATTTATGATTTCTCTTCATTATAACTTTATTTCAGCTGCCTTGGCACCGGGCATCCTCGGGAGACTAAGAGTAGCAAGGGCACTTTGGTTTTGCTATGCATGCTAAAATTATCACCACATTTATTCTATTTTAGATGGAGAGTGCTTTCTATAGTATATGGGCTATACCCATCAAGGTTATTTTTTGTAGTTCACAGAGATTGGTGTTACCAGGGAGTTGCTTAATATGCTTCTCAGCTCCCTTCTTTATCATTCTCAATGCACCAATTACTTCTGGTATTATCATAGTACTAAGCTTCCACATTTCTGTGATTTCATATTATTATTATCATTATTATTATTATCATCATCATCGAGTTCAAACGCTGCCAAGATTAACTATGCCTTTCATCCTTTCAGGATCAATAAAATAGGTATCAGTTGAGCACTGGAGTCAATCTAATTAACTAGCACCCTCCTCCCCCAAATTTTCAGGCCTTATGCCTATAGTAGAAAGGATTATCATTATTATTATTATTATTATTATTATTATTATTATTATTTTATTATTACATCATAATGTCTTTAATGAACTCATGACAATAATGATTTTAATTAAAACAAGAGACATATTCTTGAAATATTTCTTAATAAATGTAGTTATAGCTAAAGTATTTTAGAGAGGAAACAAAATATGATTTTGTTGGGTCTGGGGAGAGTCATATCGCCTTAATATCTAACACACTCACCAGTTCAATTTCCACTCATTTATTTATTCATTTATTTATTTTTCTTATGTCTTCCAAAATTTTGGAAGACACAAAACAAAAAAATAAAAGAGTGGAAATTGAACTGGTGAGTGTGTTAGATATTAAGGCAATATGACTCTCCCCAGACACAACAAAATTTGTTTCAACACACAAATTCACATAAAGAATCTTGCAAACCAAATACAAAAAAGAAGTAAAATATAATTTGAAAATCTCAAGTTATGTCATGCTAAACATTCCAAAACAGGAAGAGATGATATCATACAAGGCTACTATGATAATAATAAAAGAATTATATGAAATAAGATGTAAGTTCTTCTCACTCTTTTCACTCTGAAAAAAAAAAAAAAGAAAATTTCTCCATAGAAGACAAAAGAAGGATATGCTTAGAAACGATTATCTCCCCCTGAGCAGCAACTTGCTTTCATTCTTTGTCTCTACCACAATAATATACAGCTTCCAGTAAAACTACCATGTGTAAAAAATATAAGTAGTTAACAGGCACAATTTGGATTATTTAATTTCAAAAAAGAAGGCTACAATATCCATATACACACACATAATTATAAATAAGTTCATACATTCACCACACTGACACCCCCCCCCCCCTCTACACACACACATACATACATTCATACATAGACATTGCCCAAGAATCATATCTGTATTTGTGATGTAGAATATATTAAAACTTTGTTTTTAACTTGATATTTGATTAATTTCAGTTTCACTAAAAACTGATCTGGGATTCATTTGTGTTTCATCCCTGTTGCCTTTTAACTTTCTATAATACAAAATATTCTTTTGTAATCATAGCTATTTAAAAGATCCCTACTTGCTTTTGTATTATTGTTTGGTAATTATAATCCCTGCTGATACATCTCCCTGCAGTAGTAGTCCTCAGAATACCTTGAACTGACTCTGTAGCAGATTTACTTAGATAAATCTGCAAATAGCCTTATGTATCTGACATTAACATTAGGGGTTTTGTTGTTATTGTTGATATTTTGGGGGGGAGAGGGGGGCAGATTGCCACTACTGTTATATGTTTGACTATTTTCTAATTTATATGATGTTTGCCTATGACAAAATTTATAGTGAAAGTCTTCCTACAATCAGATATTCTTATATCAGGGATTTGAAAAATAGTATGCTTGCTCTACAAGAAATCAAAAAATGCAGGGTTCTCTACAACAATATTTCAAGAATGCAATATTTTAAGCCTTTAGCATTTAAACCAGCCATACTGAGCCCAAATATTCTACTTGTTTAACTTTCAAATGGACCATATCTGGCTTCCTGTACTTACCATACAATGTCATTCTAAAAATAAATAGTTCATTAAAAGCTCAAAGCTACATGATTAATTCAAAACAATCATCATCATCATCATCATTTGACGTTCATTTTCCATGCTGGCATAGGTTGGCTGGTTTGACAGGAGCTGAAAAGATGAGAAGCTGCACAAGGCTCCAGTTGTCTGTTTTGGCATTGTTTCTACAGATGGATGCCCTTCCTAATCCCAACCGCTTTATAGAATGTATTGGGTGCTTTTTATGTGGCACCAGTATGGGTGCTTTTTACATGAAACCAGCACAGGTGCTTTGTACACAGCACAGGCATGGGTGCTTTTCATGTGGCACCAGCATAGAAATAAATAAGCATTTCATTTGACAAAGTAATCTAAATGCTAAAAGGTTAAATTTCTTATGAATAGAAATGTAATTGTACAATCTGTAACACACTTTTAAATATAATTGACTTCTAAATTCCTATTCATATATTTTTGATGATTCATTTTGTTTGATCTGTTCAAGTATTCATTATACTAATGATATTTTTAATTAGTAAGGCAGCGAGCTGGCAGAAACATTAACATGCCAAGTGAAATGCTTAGCGGTATTTCATCTGTCTTTATGTTCTGAGTTCAAATTCCGCTGAGAGTGACTTTGCCTTTCATCTTTTCGGGATCGATAAATTAAGTACCAGTTGTATACTGGGGTTGATCTAATTGACTGGCACCCTCCCCAAGAATTTCGGGCCTTGTGCCTAGAGTAGAAAAGGATATTTTTAATTAGTAGCTAGCACTTTCCCTGTAATGTAAGATGATCACTTATGATTGGCAGGATGCTTGTCCAACCAAAATGCTTAAATATTGGGTATATGTTATATAAGTTTAACACAGAAGAAAAATTGTTTCATAATAAGAATAAAGATTACAAAAAATATATATTGTTTCATGGGCAGAACTATGGTATAAAGACATAATCATAAGAGAACTTATAACTGGCACTCCATCGGTTATGACAATGATCAACTTGCTCAGGAAATTAATGCACAAGTGGCTGAGCACTCCACAGACATGCATACCCTTAAAATAGTTCTAAGGGATATTCAGTGTGACACAGAACATGACAAGGCTTCTCCTTTGAAATACAGGTGCTATTCATTTTTGCCATCTAAGTGGACTGGAGCAATGGGAAATAAAATGTTATGCTCAAGGGCACAACATGCCACCGGGAATCAAACTCATGACTTTACAATCATGAGTTGAATACCCTAACCACTAAGCCATGTGTCTTCATCAGAGAACTTATACCAATATTACATTAAAACTGCCAATTCTTAAGCCCAGAGTTAAAACCATGTCAACAGAAATTTGAGGTCTGTCCAAGAAAGGAGGTTACTCTTTAAGCTTAACAATAATGAAGAAGCAAAATTTTGTAAGTACTATTTGTGAGAACTGATTAATGTCTTTGCACTAACCCTACCTATACTATAACTGATTTACAATTAGTTCAACATTCAACAGTTCTATACAGATTACCCAGTGATTAAGATGCTCCAACTATCATGAAATATATATATTATATATATATATATATATATATATATATATATATATATATATATATATATTTAATATCATCTGGGTAATAATCTTACAATGTGCATTTCAAAGCTCCTCTACCATTACTGGTATGCCATCATACAACAGAAATACTCCTTTTACTGGATTTACATACATATAGAAATCCATCAGTGTACACAGAATTCATATAAAAAGGTTTATGAAAGGAGAAGATGGAATGAATAGGTTTTAAGCACAAATCACAACAAATTGTTTCTGTGCATTAATAACAACTGTTAGTTGCTGATATTATATTATATATAATATTATATATTATACATAATATTATATAAGTATTATAATAGGCTGGTGCCATAGTATATGAAAAGATACAAGAATGATAATGGCTAAAGATATTTGGTGTGGCTCATTATCACTTTTGTAACACTGTATTGGTAGGTGGTGAGAATAAAAGCAACAAGTAACAACATGCATGGATATGCAGGCCTTGATGATCCCTGACGACACACAGCCACCCTAGAGTTGTACTCCAATGTGGGAGCAGAAAGGTAAGTAATCAAATTGACAATGCAAAGCAGAAAGCACAGTTGCTTCATATGTGATTCACAAATGTTTAGATTGCCAATGAGGGCCTGACGGATCTACTGCACAATCTAATAGAAAAGAAGAGTGATGATTGAACACAAAATAGGGGGCAATAACATGGAACACCTGAATAACAGACAGTTGATGAAAACTACATCAGCAATCTAGCAACAATCAGCTCTAGGCTAAAGCAAAAGAATGGTAAAGAAATGTTACAAGAGTGAGTGCCTGCTTGCCTGAGGAACTGACCTGAGAAAAGAATGGAAGAAAGTAACATACCTGTACTTTTCAAAAAATGCCCTTGAAAGAAGAGTTGGAGAAAATCCTGACTAATGTGTGACAGGAGGCATACTCCCTTAATGATGGCAGAGTATGTAGAAGTGTGTACCTAGTGACTGAGGACGTGAGGACATCATAAGGAAAGATGTAGAGCTGATGCATAAAAATGAATATAAGGGTCATGGCCAGATACATCAGAACTAGGCTTGTTATTAGCTCTTTGCAACACAGCAAGAGTAGTTAATGAATATGGAAGTGACTCATAATTTATGGCTGAGTAGATCTACATGAACATCCAGGATTTGATGACTACCACATAACAATCACAAGACTGCAGCCATTGTGGGAGCAGAAAGAAAGAAAGTCAGATTAGTGGTCCAGGGCAGAAGGCCCAGTGGCTATAGATACAAATAATGCACACTCACGCATTACTTGTATGTACAATACATTTTTGTCTTGTATATATGGGTCCTTGTGGCCAATACAGAAAATATTATTGCTACTACTTCATTTTTTAATGATTATTATGTTAAAAGAAAAAAAGCATCTTTATTATTATTGTTGTTGTTCTGTTACTGATGTCATTGTTCGACTAGGCTTATTGCCACTGCATGCTTTAACAATATAACCAGTGTAGCTGGTATATATATATATATATATATACACACACACATACACACAAATATACAATGAGCTTTTTTGAGTTTCTGTCTACCAAATCCACTCACAAGGCTTTGGTCGGCCTGAGGCCATGGTAGAAAACACTTGTCCAAGGTGCCACAGCATGTACAATGTGTATGTGTGTGATGTCTGTGTGTTAGTGTATTTGTGAGAGTGCATGCAAGTGGCCATATAAATGGCAGGTCTATGCAAAGATCTATAGAAAAGGCAAGGGGTGAGCCATAATAAAAATATTCTGATGAGGAACCAAAGCACAAAAGACACTAAGGTTGCTCTGAACTTTATATTGAGTCAGTGCAGTTAGTATTTAGGTCATTGATCCATTTTTTTTACTCTGAGTTCAAATTTCACAAAATCTAAATATATGTCTTTTATCTCTACTGGGTTGGTAAAATAAATACCACTAATCGATAAATCTAAATACTGTATTATAACTCCAGGCAAAAAAATTTTAAAAGTACTTTAAAAACTGATGACAAAGTTAATATGAACATTGGAAAGATTGTTCAAACTGACAACAATACAGGAGTGTAAAAATGAATACATGTTATAGAAATGATTGCTTGTAATGAGTTGATTGGTGTCATGAGGAAAAGAAAATGTCTTGATCTGTTTTGGAATTTTCTGAATTTCAAAGATAACTAAATATGTCATCATTGAATGAAGAGAAATAAATAGCTCTTCGAAATTCCATAAGGTTTTCTTTTACACAAAATATAGCAGTGTAATCGTACAAAGTTTCTACCAGATCATGTATACACCGAGAGTGGTTTTCAAGTATTGACATCCAAAACCCTTCTCAGTAATGTAACATAGTGAGAGGGCAAGGTAAAGTGGAAGAAGAAGAAGAAGAAGAAGAAGAAGAAGAAGAAGAAGAAGAAGAAGAAGAAGAAGAAGAAGAAGAAGAAGAAGAAGAAGAAGAAGAAGAAGAAAAAGAAGAAGAAGAAGAAGCTGCTATCAAAGTATACTCTCAGAGAATGTTATAGTAATATTATAAATAAATGTAAAGTAATGCCAAAATTATAAGACTCCAAATTCTGTGCACATAGATATCTTGTGTTTATATATTTATATATATCACAGAGAGAGAACATAAATTTATAATTAAAAAAAACAGATTCTAAATTGTGTGTGTGTGTGTGTGTGTGTGTGTGTGTGTGTGTGTGTGTGTGTGTGTGTGTGTGTGTGTGTGTGTGTGTGTGTGTGTGTGTGTGTGTGTGTGTGTGTGTGTGTGTGTGTGTGTGTGTGTGCGTGTGTGTGTGTGTGTGTGTGTGTAAGGCATAATATTTATAAATAAATAGTGTGGTATAAGGTCTTTAGAAATCTGAGTGAACAAACTAAGTAATAAAAGAAAAATGCAGTTCACTGTGTGTTCAAAAATTTCTTATTCCAAAAATTTCATGATCAAAGATATAAGAAATTTTCTGGAAGATGTGAATGAAAATACTGGTAATTTAATCTCATATTTTTAAGGAGAGAAAAAAATAATATGTTGTTTTGATTTGAAAAGTGTAAGCAGTGCTCTTTCATTTAATACACATTTTTGTTTTATATTTTTATTTTTCCAGAGAATTGCAATTTATCTTATTCACAGTATCTTTGAGGTTTTGTTAAATCACAGATGAATGATATATAATAATAGATAAGTGAATGTTTACAGCATGCATCAACTCAACTTTCTAAATTCCATTTTGGGGATTTTAATATTTAAGGATTCAAAATAAATAAATAAAATCCATAGCAAGTTAAGAGAAAAATAAATAGATACACATGTATCTGTATTAATAATTCTCATATTCTTGCTATTGTGCATTTATGTATGTGAAACAAGTTTACCCTTGAATATTTCAATCATATAAATTATAAGAGCATAAGATGCTGGTGATGGAGTTACTGCTGTCACAGGATGGAGTCATTTGAAGCAGTGATGGTCTTGTTGGTCATAATATAGGTCTTTATTTATTTGCAAGATATATGCTGAGAATGGATGTCAAATGATGATGATGATATATATATCTTGTGAAGGCATATGGTTTAGTGATTAGGCTGTTGCACTTATAATCGCTAGATCATGAATTCGATTCCAAGACCAGGCAGTGTGTTGTGTTCTTGAACAAAATCCTTCATTTCATGTTGCTCCAGGCCCCCTTTCAATTAACAGAGAATGTTGACCCGCTTGCCTAGCCACCAGGGTGGCATCATTCAAAATCTAAAATGATGTGATGCAAAGTGCATTGTGACCAGTGATGTGTAATAACATCTGATAGTCTAGTCAGTCATGCGATCATATATATATATATATATATATATATCCAATATATTTCCATAACTGAAGAAATGTTCACTGTATAAATAATCTTTGATTTACAACAAATAAAATCTAATATCCAAAATGTCTTGCAACATTTGAAGCAAACTAAGAAGGAATTATCAGTATAAGTATATCAGCTGATTAGCTAGCTCTCTAAATTCAGATATTTTTAGGAATTATTAACATTGGTGTTTATATTTTCATGGCTGGATGGTATAAAGGCAACCACTGAAATGCATGTGAGAGTAATACATGTATAAATAATAAGCTTTGCAAAAAGAAGCATATCACTGCATCTGCAGAACAGGACTCATGAATTTCTTTGTATCATTCATATTTTATAAAGTCAACTAACCTATTTTAGCTTACATCCTCACTCTCTCTCTTCCATCCCTATATTTATATGTATGTGTGTGTATTTATTTTACACTTAGACTGTAATATAGATTCAGTTTATACTCCATCCCCACTATCATTTTATGTCCATTTTTTTTTTACCAAGCTTGCATTAGTTGAATAGGTCTTCACTAACAGTTTGTTACTGTGTGTTATAATATTTTGCCATCTCCTTTGCAAAGTTCAGCATCCTGAGGTCAATCTTCACCATTCCTTCCCCTGTCTTCCATAATTTTTCCTTTCTGTTAGATTTTCCCACTTGGATTGCTTGGGACTTCCTTGACACAACTGTAATATTTTATAAACATCAAATGTCCACACCAGTGCAATCTCTAATCTTGCACGTTGCTTCTGATTCCTCTTATACCCAGTTCATGCTCACCAATATTACGCTACCCAAAGGTAGCAAACTAGCACAACCATTAGCATGCCAGGCAAAATGCTCAACAGCATTTCATCCATCTTTACATTCTGAGTTCAAACTCTGCTGAGGTTAACTTTGCCTTTCAAAATAAGTCAATAAAATAAGTATCAGTTGAGCACTGGAGTTGATTTAATCAGCTCACCTCCTTCCTTGAAATTGCTAGCCTTGTGCCAAAATCTGAAAGCAATTTTACACTACACAGTAAAGCATGGATGCCTCATTCTTTTCACACATCTTCCACATTCAAAGCCCATGTTTCACTACAATGCAATATCACACTTCATACATATGTGACTTACAGTTTACACTTCATTCAAAAAGAGGATTCTTTTGTTGCTAGCAGAGATAGTTACATTTCACTGAACTTTTACTACCTTATTCTTACTCTGGTTATTTTTCAGATCAGCTCCTATCCAGTGCAAATTAGGTTATCAAAGTTACAGAAGTTATCAACAACCTTTAGAGAAGCCTTCTAGGCATTTGAAACATTTATTTCATAGTTACTCCTACTTGTAAGTATTCCTGCACACCAACTACATATGAAGTTGCCCATACTATAAGTGCCTACTTTAGATCCTATCCATAGTACAGAATTTCTACCTCCATCCTTTCTGTAAATTGAGCAGGCCACTTTCCATATAGCAACAGAGTTTTGTATCATTTCTACTTGACCAAAACTTTTTGTGCTTGTTAGATTTAGTTTTGGACCTCTTGATTCAAGGCCCTGCTTCTATGTTTTGAATATGTCCTCTAATTCTTTGACCAAGTAGGTTATCAGCATTAAAACAGGTTCCCTGAAAAGCTGGTCTTAAAATGCTCTATTATGGCTTGGAGGACTCCAAAGAACAATTTGCTGATAGGAGTCTGACATATTTGCACAGCTCTCACAAGTCACTTATTCACACCTATTTTTCTCAGTGATCAACAAACTACAGGGTGTGAAACCTTGACAAAGACCTATTCCAGGTCAAAGAATCCTATCTGCAGTAGCTTGCTCTTGGCTAAGAACTCTTCTGACATAAAAAGTCGTCAGTAGTTCCTCATCCTGGTACAAACATAAACCGAATTTAATCATAGCTAATTTTTTCCATTATTTGTTCTTCTTGTAAGTTTCATAACTTGGTCCATCAAATTCAGGCTTCTGTGGTTACTTCTTTGAACCTATGTCTGACTGAGGGAAGAATCTTTCAAATTATTTTGTGTCTTTGGGACTAGCTAACTTTTACTCTGGTGTCACTAATTCCTAGTTTACATTATATGATACATTCTTCACTTGAAGACTTAGTATTCACAACAGTATGTAAGTCTATTTGGTTTGTGTGTTCACCTGAGTGGTTCAATAGCTGAAGTCATTGTCGCAAATGGTCAAGTTATTTGTAATATGAAACTCTAAGAACCTTGATTTCACATCAATCTATGTACCACAATCATAGCCTCCATGTACATCAAGCTAGCCTTTAAAGTGTTGCCCAACATATTCATTATAGTCACCGGATGTGATAACAAGGTTGTCTGCATGAAGACTTTGTAGAAATGTCCTTTTTGCTTATCTGTTAGTTCTGATTGTGGAACATATGCAAAGATCACTGGTTCTGCTACCATGTTGCATATAGCTAGTATAAACTTAATATTCTGACATGCCTTCTGACTATAATTAGTTTGTCCATTTGTCTGCCAACAGTATGCCTACTCCAGTTTCCTCTGTGCTATTAACCACCCTTAAGAATTTATACTTGTTTTCCTCATTTGCGAGGAGTCTGACTGAGACCCTCCTCCACCTTAACACTTGTATACACTACACATCTATTCATCAGTGCTCCGAAATCACAACAATCTCTCCAAATTTACCTTTCAGAATGCCAGCATTGATTTGTACTTGATAATAAGTAAAACGTTTCCACTGGTGAGTAGATTATTTAATATCATTCTCCTATGCCTAAAAAGAAGATTTTACCACCCGGCCACCTAACTAATGTACACAGCTCTAATATGGCGAATGTTAACCTTGTATATGTAATTAGGGAGTTTCAGTGTATTTGTAACTATCATGATTTTAGCATTTCCTTCTATCGCCAACCACTTTACAGTAGGGACTGAATGCAATTTAAGATATCACCAGTAAGACAGAGACAATCTACCAGTATTAAAGTGTCCTTTCAATACTGTCTCAGTTTTTACTCAGAGTTGCTGCAATCCTAGACAGGTTGTCTTTATTTCAATTTGTACAGCCAACTTCTCCTTTGTGTAATTTTGAATAGTATAGGATTTGTTTGAAGGAACCAACTTTCTAGATAGTTGCCTTCATTATAACTATTAAGCATCATTTTTCCCTGACATAAGCAGGGTGAACAGAGGACTTTACCTACTAGAGGTATTCAGATTGGCAACCCAAGGCTACTGAGAATGAAGGATTGTGTTACCAATCGTGAGGAAAGGTGTGACTATAGCTATGGCAAGGAGGATCAGGAAAGTAATTTCATAAAGGTTATACACATGATCTAGTGGGGGGGGGGGGGGGTAGGCACAGCAATGAAATGGAAGAAGGAAGGTTTTGCTAATAATTTGATGCAACTGCGCATAAAAGTTGTCTGTGTTATGTTCTGATTGTTGCTAATTCATCAACTTTATTACTGGTGCCTCAAGCAATCAGAAACATCTCTATTTCTCATACTTTATCTCCAGAAGGTAGCAGAATAGATCACCCACTAACTGATAATTTGTTTCAAGGGGTTATTTCTCATTGCAAGTATCAAACTAAGGAAGGATAGTTGACTGTATTTATCTTTTGTGGATGGCAGAACTGGTAGAGAAAAATCTTTGCAGTATTTAGTTATGTTCTGATTTCAAATATTGCCAATATTGATTCTGCTTTTCATGCTTTCATTCAGTGATGTACTGGAGTTGATCTAATTAACAAATCCCATCCATAAAAATTTGTAGCATTGTGCCTATGTTAGAAATCATTATATAACATTTAAGCATGTGTTATGTGTGTGAGAGAGAGGGAGGGAGAATGAGAGAGATAGAAAGAGAGAGTGAGTGTGTGCATGCTTGCATGCATACATGTATGTGTGTATGTGTATGCGCGCCCGCGTGTGTTTTTACAGTAAATATAGTATTAGATCCTTATGAGTATGCAATGCTGAATACTAATCCAAATGGCTGTTTCACTCATGGAAAAATCAACAGTTATAAACTCAAATTAAAATTTACTTGGATTCTCATATGCAGTTGTAGTATGAGTCTAATGATAGACTGAATATAACATAAATACACATAGATTCTAGATTCTACATATTTCCATGCGAGTGCATATTGAACACTAATATTTTTGTAAGTGCTTGTTGTCATTTTATTCGCCAGAAGATACTGCATCAACTGGAACTTTTCCTATTGTCAAAATATTAAATAACAGACATACTGTCTCTCACGTGATGTGTGTGTATAGTCTAAGCCAAAACATTAAAGTTAACTGTCAATGTTTTTCTTGTAGAAGTTTACTAAATAAATAAATATTTGTGTGTATGTATGTATGTATGTATGTATGTATGTATGTATGTACATGTGTGTATGTATATGTGTGTGTGTGTATGTATGTATGTGTATGTATGTATGTATGTGTGTATGTATTTGTGTATGTATGTATATATGTATGTATGTATGTATGTATGTATGTATATAGGACCAGGCAGCATACTGAGATCCTTAGAAAGACACTTCAGTCTACTCAGCTGAAATGGGTATCAGTTGAATGATGAAGTGAAGGCCTCTCTCTCTCTCTCTCTCTCTCTCTCTCTCTCTCTAGTTATCACATTATGGATGTTCTGTGAGGTTAATGGGAGAACCAAGTGGGTGTTTATGTCAACTCGTGACTACATACATCATGTAAAACAATTGATGAAAACATGGTACATGCAGCCAAGTCATAATTACTTTTGAGTAACAGCTGTAAAAAAATACTTAGGTATGGCACAAGAGTTTTCAACTTTTAAATTACATTCCTTTGCATTCTGAAATTAAATACCACTATAATGTTTCTATTTGTTTTGTCCTTTTGAGGTTTATAAAATTAAGGAACACACAAGTTCTGGAATCAACTCAGATGATTAACCACCTTCCCTATAATTGTATGGGCCTTGTGTTCATATAACAAATCATTATCTAGGTATTTTAAAATGAGAAGACTCACTTACCTGAAAGCAATATGGTAAAATGAAATAATGCTAATGACTTTTACGAAGTTTGAAAAGTGAAATAATTTTATACATCTCAAGCTGAGAATTTTAAACTAAATGGCTCTATTAGAAATCAAGATAGTGTAATTAATTTATATTAAAAATTATAATGTTTCTGTCCAGTTCTAACTGTTCCCAAAGATCTGGTACATTCATCGTTCATAATTATTAAAAACTTAGATGTAACTAAATCATTTACATATCTATATATCTATAAACACACACATACACACACACACACACATACATGAAAGTAACTACAATCTAAATAGTGTATAAAGCATGTCTTTTGGACCCTTAACTAAAACAGTGGTTCTCAAATTGACAAATACCAGGTTCCTCCCCAAAAAATATTAGGAAATTTTTTGGCACCTCTTCCCCACTATTTATTAACAAGAAAACAAAATAGATGATCCATATAATTCTTCTTCCTTCACTAAGGTGTTTGACAAGTTTAAAAAGTTGGAGAGAATGTTAACTTTATTAAAATGGGCAATTTGACCTCACCCACCCCACTCTACCCTTTTCAACTAACTTAGTCCCACCATAAGAAACACAGAACTAAACTACATAGTTTGTGAACAACTGAAACAGTCCGTTCTTTTCTCTGTTCAATACCAAAAAAGTTACTGTACACTTTGGGACATCCTACACTTATTTACATTTTACACAGATAGTTAAATACATTCTGTTGTAAAGTAACTTTTCCACAACTGTCCAATTTTCTCCAATCACAAAACAATCAACATACACACACACTTTCTATATCTCTCTCTCTCTCTCTCTCTCTATATATATATATATATATATATATATATATACACACACACACATATATATATATATATATATAGCTTAGTACACTATCACTGGCACCAGTAACAAACATCATTACCACTAGCAACCTACTACCAGTACCATTGCTACTGCTGCTGCTACTACTACTACTAATCTATCAAAAGAGCAACTGTAACAGTTATCAATGTTATTATTATCTCAATACCAATAGTTTCTCCACCATAAGGAAAAACATTAATAAAAGTTTTATGCTGAAAAGCAGCATTAGTAGGCTGCTGCTGCTGCCACTGCTACTACTGTTGTTGCTGCTGGCTAGATGAATAGTTGTTACATAAGACATAAAAATATTAACTTACCAGGGACCCTGCCATATTATCCAAGAGATTCTGCTGACTTGGGTATTCACTTTCTGACATAACCATACTCAGTAGAATGTTCACAAAAGTAAAGCCTTAACCAGAAACTTGACTCATAAGTACCATGACTCTGAGAAAGCAGTGACTATATATATAAACTGAAGTGGGATAGTATTAGGAGTGGTGTACACACATGCACACATGCACACATACATGCACCCATGCACACACATCCACACTCAAAAACTGGACTGTCTAGAGCAATTAGAGATGGTAGATAGGCTACATTTTAAAGACCGTATAGACACTCCTGTATTCACACTGCGGAACTCCCCATGTAGTAGTAATAGTCAGAAGAGTTTTATTGATTTTTCCCAATTTGGAATAGTTAACAATGAACTAGTAGTGTATGGCTGTATCACGAAAGTCAATTGCAGCCGATCAACAACAATACTAACAACAACAGAAACAGCTGCAACAGTATTAGTAACAGCAATAGAAGGGGTTTCTGAAAACATATACCCAATAACAACTACTTGAACTTCATGGAATATCATAAAGGTACCAAGCAGTTTTGTACGAGGGTTTTATTTATTTTTTTGTTTTTGTTCTAATGCTTTCTTCCCTTTTATGGTGGATATGTGATATGTGTTACAATATCCACAAGTGATTGGTAACAGGATGGAGTATTGATATTTGAAACCTAGACCTTGTTATTGACTGGACATTTCTTAGTAAGTTAGTTTCCATCTGTAACAGTAGCAACAGTAGTATTACTTGTAGTAATAGTGGTATTAGTGGTAGTAGATGTGGCTAACTATTGTGTACTTTAGCAGGACTGGAGTGCACTCCATCAGGATCGATTACTAAACAAAACCAAGACAATTCATTCATTGGAAATTGAACACAAAACAGCCTATACAAATTCAAATCCTGCGCATATGGCGTATAAAGATTACATCAACTGAATGAAGTCATCTTGTTTACCCATAATGAGGTTTCTAAGAAGCAGTCAGTTCATTGTGTGACTCATAGGCAAAATTGGTAAATATGAAGAAAGAAAAGGAAGGAGGAAGAAAAAGAGTAAGAAGAGGAGTTAAACTTTTATATTAGAAATACAAAATATTTTAGTATTCACCATTGACATTTTATACTTAATATGAAAAGTTAATGGATATAAAAACTCAAGAAATTATACCTTGAAATATTTCAGCTGTGCTCAGGCATTTTCTGAAAGTTAATCATAACTGTACAGTATAGTTCAGCCAACCATCACTCATGAGCAAGTGTGCCTTTTGCTAATATGTACCATGCTTTTGCTAATTGTTTTAGGTACCAACATAGTCACAAACAGATATAGACACCCTTTCAGTTCCCTCACCCACAGGTATTCAGAATGTGACAGTAGAAGGGAGAGAGAGTATTGCATCAGCACCCAGCTAATATCCATTTGCAGCTGAGCATACAGGAGATTCGTAAAATGAAGTGCTTTGCTCAAGAACACAACATACTATCGGATCTAGGAATTGAACTCACAATCTTTATGCTCATGAGTCAAACATTAGGCTATATGCCTTCAAAATCATAATAAATAAAGATATAAATACAATATATTTATCATATTAGAGAAAGAATATATTTTGCTTCAAAATAAAGTTCAGGAATATATGTGGAGATGGAGTTAAATTGACGTACTAACCTCATTGCTTAATCCTTAATCATTTATATCAGCTTAACTTTCTTAAACAGTTTTCATTCACTAACTTTACAGGATTTATGAATGCTTATTATTTACTTGTTCTATTCACCCATTCTAAATATGGGCCTCTTTCACTAGTTCCCTGCCTTATGTACAATACTTGGTACCCTTAAATTCCTGGTTTATAACTTAATGATAAGTATCTAGACCTGTTTTACTTAACGAAAAGATCAATAAGATGCTTTCTGGTGGGTGGTGGGGTACAAAGTTAATCTTTTCACTGATTAAATTTTATATTATTAATATATATTTGATATATATATTTCATATTTAAAGAGAAAGTTTTAGTTTTCAGATGAAAAGAAGATCAACTTACCAAGATAAGAAAATCTATCAACTCCTAAAAATCAGGATATTGCAGGATATGAATTTTGCATGGAAGTTAGAATATTTTACTCTACCAGAACACTACGAGAATCTTAAAATTAAGCATGTGACTAGAGTTTTAATAATACCATACACCTGGTTTTAATAAACTTAAAGTGTTGAGTTCAAATCTATCATGAGCAAAACTTGAAATTAGGCTGGCTACTGATCCAGAGGACAATCTGTACCTTGATTATTGAAACAAGAACATCTTCTAATTTTCCGTATTTAGTGACAATGGCTTTATAGCAACAGTGATTAGAAATAAATAAGATACATAAGTAAGTTTTCGTTATTTTTGAGTAGATAAATGGTAGTAGATTATGGATCTGGTAGAGTAATGGACTAATACTTTGTAGTGCTAAGTTATGCCCACATACAGTCTGAGTTTAAATCACAAGGTTGATTTTCAGTCTTCTGGGATCAATAAAATAAAGACTGGAGAAATAGTGAGGTTAATTAAATCTCTGCAGTCTTCCCTCAAGTTTATAGTATTGTACCTATATTAGACATCCTCAACACGAAAGATTCAGTAGGGGTCCTTATTTACTAAACAAATATGATTAGTGGATCTACCCCTCAATTTCAACATTAGAGCATCCAGTTGTTTGATCAGCTGAACAACCTACTCATAGAGCTAGAGTAGAAAATGGTTGAGTATTCCACAGATAGAATCAGTATGACACATGTTTAACAAAGCCAGACCTTTGAATTACAGGCACAGTACATCAGATAGGTTTCCATAGAGTTTTTACTGTTTCCATATATCCTAATTCACCCACAAGGTTTGGAGGAATCTAAGAATATTGTAAATGCACTTGTCCAAGATGCTACAATGTGAAATCAATTCTGGGACTTCGTGGCTGCAGAGCAAATTTCATAACCATTCTGCCGTTCCTAGATCCACACAGTTAGAAACTTATAAATGCATTAAAAGAGGCTACATACTGCTGAGTCAATGATGTACTGAATGTTAGTGATTTTAGTCCTGTCACCAGTGTTGTGTTGTGTATACAACCAATATACTCAACACTCAGAAGCCCAGTTCACCAATATTTAAGTAGATTATACAACATATTAATATAATCTGCTGGTGCAAACTGTCATAGCTGAACACTACAAAACGGATGAATTTTTCATTAACTTGCAGAGTTGAATTAAAATCTTTCCATGAATGTAATAACAGCTTTTATAAAAAGGTGAGTTAGAGGCTCATACAGCAAGTAAATTTCATATAACATACAAATACTACAATAACTAGTGACATAAATTCCATCAATCCATTTGATAAATTTTATCTTACACAATACAAAATAACAACAACAAAAAATGTGCAATTATACTGTGAAATGTAAATGGAAAGATTAGTGACAAGTTCTTTAATATATTGGTTTCAAATTTTGGCACAAGACTAACAATTTCAGGGGCAGGGGTAAGTCAATTACATCAACCCCAATGCTCAACTAGTACTTATTTTATCTACTCCAAAAGGATGAAAGACAAAGTCAACCTCAACAGAATATAAGCTCAGAACATAAAGATGGGCGAAATATCATTAAGCATTTTGCCCAGTATGCTAACAATTCTGCCAGTTTTCCACATTGAGTTTTTTTTAATATATCGAGTTGTTGCAACTCCCATCTTTGAACAAATTAACTTGATAGAACCAACCTTACTCTGAGTTATAGTCACAGGAGGAACTGAACTCCATACTGCAAGCTAATGAACTACTTGTCAACTTTGCAATACTTTTGCTATTTGCAGAAGAAAGTTGTCCCTATTCTGTGTTACTATTTCTAGCTGAGTGGATTTAGCCATTTGATAAGGTGCCTTTAATCACAGACACACTGCAGTACCAGTGACAGACCTCTTGACTTGTTTGGCTTGTAGCCTATTTATTTGGTCACATGCACTCTCATAAATGTAGTCAGGACATTTTATATGATATGAGGTAAATATACTTCCTACAATACTTTATAAAAAAGAATTGCTAGTCAGACGTTGCTAGTTAATTCTAATAGCAAGTATTTAATACTTATGCTGCCCAAATAGCACTCTTTATATTGAAAATATACAGATATTTTTCTTTTCCACACAGCTTTCATTGATTTATCAATGTGAGTCATACACAACTGATGAACTAGAAACTTATAAAAAGTAATTTTATCAACATTAGTTATTGTATACTACTGACTAATGTTCATATGCTGAAATTATTACAATAGAATATAATAAGTTTCTGTCATAACATACAAATACTGGTACCAGTTTTCTATTCAGTGGTACACAAAATTTGTTAGGCTGAGGTAAATTAAGAATTATATTTCTTACTAACAAGAATCTTGCTTATCAGAATCTATGCTGATATTTATTTTCTATTGATTCTACTGATGCATTTGCATCAATATAATGATATAGTTTATGCTAGTTGATGTACAGTACCCTTACACTAAAAGAAGTAGTCAATGCTATAATTAATAATATTTCTCCAACCAGTAAAAAACTATTAATTCACTGATATTTACTTATTTACAATGATTATAATAGAAGACATACACCTTGTGAATATAAATCATCCTCAAATGCCTTACATATTCAAGACAACTTCATTATTGTCAATGCTATGATAAAATGCATCCACTACAATCTGTAAAACAGTTGGCAACCAAGCAAATATATAGGATTGAGAGAATCCTTTAACTTTAATCAATTACATGACAACCTCTTTAGTGTACCCAATATACTCTGAAAAGACAAACTAAAAAATGAAATGTATGAGTGAGACGTGATTTTCCAGCCTGTCCAGTGGGACAGTACCTCTATATAAGAACTGACTAGAACCATGATGGCTTGTCCAACCCATACCATCATGAAAGGTAGGCATAAAATGGTTATGGTAATGATGCTAATGAATAAGAACAAGGGTAAAAAAAAAGTACCCTATTTCACTTATTTTTTATCTTTTATCTTTTACTTGTTGCAGTCATTAGACTGCAGCCATGCTGGAGCAATGCCTTGAATGATTTTAGTCAAACAAACCGACCTCAGTACTTATTATTTTTTTGATTTTTTTGTACAGCCTGGTACTTATTCAGTCAGTCTCTTTTGCTGAACTATTAAGTTACAGGGACATAAACACACCAACACCAGTTGTTAAGTGGTGATGAGGGACAAACACATACACAAAGACACACAGACACATACACACACACAATGAGCTTTTTTCAGTTTTCGTCTACTAAATCTACTTACAAGGTTTTAGTCAGCCTGAGGCTATAGTAGAAGGCACTTGCCCAAGGTGGAACTTATCTTACATTTCAGAAAAGCATGAATGTCACATCTTCCAACTTTTCACCCCTTTAAACCTAAAGTTTTAAATCTAATGCAAGAAATTATCATGTCAGAAAATAGGATAAAATAAAATGGGAAGTGTAGGAAATCCATATATATATCCTCAGCCACACAATGTGCACATGCATGTGTGTGTGTGTGTGTGTGTATGCGTGTGTGTGACAGTGTAGTTAGATACAAATGGAATAGTTAGATTTTTTTCTGTTTCAATAAAGAGAAAGTTTTAAAGAATTTAAATATAAAGATTATTATTTGGTTGAGAAAAATCAAACAAAGTATTCTTTAGCAAATACATTCTAATTTCACAGAACATTTTCTTATATTTTCCATGCTATCATCATGTTTAAGATTGTTTGTTGGACATACCTGTTCTTAAAAATGAATTTTCAAATAAATCATAAACTAACATTTACTTTTACCATTTCCGTAGCGCTTTTAAGTCTTCAAACCTACTTTTCTTCAAGCAAATTGTCATGAAGCGCAATTACTTTTCTAGAGTGTCTTATTCCACACACATACACAAACACATATGACAGGCTTCTTACAGTTTCCATCTACCAAAGATGTTCACAAGACTATAGTAGAACCTGAGGTAGGAAAGCAAATTTCATAACCACAGAGTAGACTTAGCTTCTCAATAATAGCATACATGATTTATTCGTTAAAAGTATATCTCTTGGATTTTTGAGGTACTAAATGGGGATCATAGTGTCCCCTATATTCTCTGTTTCTTAATTCTTTCTTAAGTTGTTTGGTTCTTAATAGTGTAGTGTTAAATGAAAATTAAAAAAAAATTTAAAAAACCCCAAAACAGTACAACCAGCTATTATAGCCTTCACCCAATTACACAAATTCTTGCAATGTTACTGTACCAATAATGTGCAGCAGAGAACTGCACCACCTTATATCAGTTATTTGTTTAACTGGTTTGGTGCCAAAGTAACGTGATATGCACAGGTAAAGAGAAACAAAAGTTAAAATGGGGGAGGGGGACATGGTGGTGGTTGTGGTATGGTGGTGGTGGTGGTGGTGGTGGTGGTGGTGGTTCTAGTTTGGGTGGTGTTGGCAGCAGTGGTGGTAATGAACATTCTAACCCCAGCATACTTTTTCGTGCTACTATTTCTAAATTTCTGACAAGGTTATTTCTAGACTGAACTGTTTTACTATTTCATATGAATCAGTCTGTGAATCCTGTTGCTTTTAACCATTTATAACATCTGTGATAAGCAAGAGAAACCAAAGAAGTTCATTTATTTTTTCTCTACAATGCAGGTTATTAAACCCTCCCACCTATCCCCATCTAATCAGTGTATTTAAATATTAAATTAAAATTTCAGATGAGCCTACAAGAGAATGTGTACATTAAGCTGAAACTCTTTTGTTGACTCATCTGAAATATTGCTTGACCAGCTAGAAATAGAAACCAAATCAGCCCAAAATCACATCTTACTATTTTAAATAAGGTAAGACAGATGAGATGATGATTGTTATCTTAGAAACCCTTAAGACTGAGGTCATGCCTAGAATGATTTCTATCATGGCACAGGTATGGCTGTATGGTGCATGTGGGTTTGGGTTCAGTTTTACAAAACAACACCTTGGGCAAGTGTATTCTGCTATAGACCTGGCTTAACTAAAGCCTTATAAGTGTATTTGGTTGATGGAAATTGAAAGAAGTTCATTGTATATGTATGCCACAGAATCTCCCCCAAAATGTATATATATATATATATAGGCGTGGCTGTGTGGTTAGAAGCTTGCTTCCCAACCACATGGTTCCAGGTTCAGTCCCACTGTGTGGTACCTTGGGCAGGTGTTTTCTACTATAGCCTCAGGCTGACCAAAGTAAATTTGGTAGATGGAAACTGAAAGAAGTCCATTGTATATATATATATATATATATATATATATATAATAAAGTAAAGTTGTGGAATATCGTACGAGTGGAAATATATATGAAAGAAGGTTTGAAAATGCACCTATTTTCCAAAAATATCTATTTACTTAACCGGCTTCACCCCCCTTTCGTCATCTATTACTTTAATCCGGCTGGACCTGCGATTAACAATATATTATTTACTGAAGAAAATAATATATTGTTAATCGCAGGTCCAGCCGGATTAAAGTAATAGATGACGAAAGGGGGGTGAAGCCGGTTAAGTAAATAGATATTTTTGGAAAATAGGTGCATTTTCAAACCTTCTTTCATATATATATATATATATATATATATATTTCGTATGTGTATTTCGTGTGCAAGATTCTTGATGTGGATACGTGTGTTGAAAGAAATACAATTAAACCTTGGGAGAGGCATTATGCCGGTAATAAACACACGCACTGGTTCAGTCCTTTATTAATTTATATAGTTTTTTGTTAAATTATTTCATTGCACTCTTGCAATCTCTTCAGTAACTTGTCTCTCCACTTCCATTTATTTTGAATATATGATCTGGCGTTGTTTTGGCGTTGTTTCGAAACTGTTTGGTATGAGCATGTGAGTGTGTGCAAGCTCGTATGTGTGCACGCTCATATGTGTGCACGCACTTATGTGTTCGTGCTTATATGTAAGTATGTGCGTCCATATGTGTGTTTGTAACAATTTCGTTTATATCAGATCAGATAGAGACTTTTTAATTAATTTATTTACGTTCATATTCCGCATCATATGTGTGAACAACACATGCAACCACGGGCAATTGTAAGGCCCTCATCTACGTGTATTTGGTGTTTAAAATTGGTTGCGTTTCAGTTATGAGGACCGACTCCTGTATTTGTCGCAAAGATGCGTCACCGGGGTGTCTAGACAGGATTTCTATGTTAATTCTGTCCAGTACACCACCATGTTGTTCTTTGGCATGCTGGTAGAGCACCGAGGTTTGTTTTTGATTATTATAGTCCCTCCTATAATAATCAAAAACAAACCTCGGTGCTCTACCAGCATGCCAAAGAACAACATGGTGGTGTACTGGACAGAATTAACATAGAAATCCTGTCTAGACACCCCGGTGACGCATCTTTGCGACAAATACAGGAGTCGGTCCTCATAACTGAAACGCAACCAATTTTAAACACCAAATACACGTAGATGAGGGCCTTACAATTGCCCGTGGTTGCATGTGTTGTTCACACATATGATGCGGAATATGAACGTAAATAAATTAATTAAAAAGTCTCTATCTGATCTGATATAAACGAAATTGTTACAAACACACATATGGACGCACATACTTACATATAAGCACGAACACATAAGTGCGTGCACACATATGAGCGTGCACACATACGAGCTTGCACACACTCACATGCTCATACCAAACAGTTTCGAAACAACGCCAAAACAACGCCAGATCATATATTCAAAATAAATGGAAGTGGAGAGACAAGTTACTGAAGAGATTGCAAGAGTGCAATGAAATAATTTAACAAAAAACTATATAAATTAATAAAGGACTGAACCAGTGCGTGTGTTTATTACCGGCATAATGCCTCTCCCAAGGTTTAATTGTATATATATATATATATATGTGTGTGTGTGTGTATATATATATGAGAGGTATCGGTATCTAGAAGACCCAAAGAGTGTTGGGTAATGCTAAGTAAGTGCTATGGATAGACTGTAGTTAAATTCTTGGTTTGATAATGATACAAGTGAGGAGTCTAATGTGGGTCTAGTATTAGTATGCATATTAGTATGTGTGTGTGTGTGTGTGTATGAACATATATATACACAAATATATATGAATGAGTGTGTGTATGTATATATATATATGTAAACGTAAGTACCTGTATGCACGCATGCATGTGACTGTAAATGTGTGTGTACCTGTGCGCATGTATATGCATGTGCATGCATGTATACATGTATGCGCATACATATACGTGTATGACTACATCTATGGATGTGCGTGAGCATGCATGTGTAGCTGTCATATCACTCCTACTCACATACACATTCTTTTACTCCTTACCTTCTCATCTCCTCCTATCCCTCCTCCACACCTCTCCCATCCTCCCATCACATTATCATGACCACCAACTAACACTCCTTTTCTCACTTCTTTCACCCTTTCATCACATTTTTTTTACTCTTTTCACTTTTTGTTTTTTCTCTTTTTCTTTTTTTCTTTTTTCTCTCTTTCTTCCTCTCATTTTCTCTTCCTGGTTTAAATTTGACCTATCTCCTCTTTCTAATCATACCCCCCCCCCCCCATCTATACACAAATACTACCAATACATTCTCAAATTTTCATTTACACCACAAAACCCTTTCGAATGAGCAACACTGTAACACCGATTCCATGGCTCCATACTTTGAAATGACTAAACATGAACTGCTATTGGAACTTACATACCATGTACAGGAAACTTTTTACCATTTCTTTACTCCATTTTCCTCAAATAATGGAACTGCAACTACAATATCTTTATATATCTTATTTCTACTTTCATTCTCTTATTTCCTTCTATATTCTCTATCTCCTCCATTTCCACAATAATTTTCTCATACCATCTCTGATGAAGGGATATCCATAATATCCCAGAAACAGTTGTAAGACTATTTCATTATAAATGTCATACTTTAAGTTCATCTTTCTCACTTTCACACAGATACACACTCATAGACAAATATACATACATTCATTATAGCATTAAAATTGCCTCCAATAATGAAAATTTATACTTCATTTTCAGTTTACCAGCAAGGGTACACTTGTTGATGAACCAAACATGACCTTGTTTGGATGAGTATAGTAACCCTGTAAACAAAACACATCATTGTTTTTGTGATCATTTTCAGCCAATCAGACTGTTTACTTTTTGATGTGTTTTCTTCCTCAACAGCTCTCTGGAGACCCTTAAATATTATAAAAAGAGCCATTATTATATTTTCTCCAGAGTTTGTCCTTTGCCTGCAGCTTCTATGCTGGTTGGTACTTTGATAAAGACCTTCTCTCTCTCTCTCTCTCTCAGATGTATGCATGCACATGCACACACACACACCACATTATTTTATTATATACAAACACTATGTTTTACATTGCTGAAATACATTGCACATTTGCACTGGAGTTATCATACTCCAAATGGTATTTAAAAGTATAAGAATTTATTCCATTCTCTCCATAAACTGACATCATTGCTTACATATTTATTACTAAGACTTCATTCTTTTTGTTCATGTTTTTTGTTTTACACATCTTGATTTAGCTGGTAATTGGCCAACAGAATAATAGCATAATGATTAAGAAGACTGAAACCAGCTTCTGATATAAAGGTTTTAAGAGTAAATAAAAAGCCAGTCAATAGAAATAGGGTACCTGAAAACAATCAAAGCTGGAACCAATTTAAACATTGTAAAAAATAAGAAAAAAAAACACAAAATATAAAATTAACTTTAACCATTTAGCATTCAGATCATTTTATCAAATGTAATGCTTATTTGTTCATATTGTTTTAAATTAATCATGCATTGTCTCATAACTATCAAGATATCAATAGTGTGATTGCTTATATTTATAATGACATTGTAGGGTAGGTGTGTAAAGCTGAATCTAACCATTTGGAACATAAAACAAGGCCAGATATAGCCAGCTTGAATGCTAAAAGGTTAAACAATGAGATCTTTCCATTTAAAAGTCAGCAGGTTTTGTTTGGACACACATTTCATAATATCTTTCCTAAGAAATTTTGCATATGCTACTTTGTTTAACATCCATGCTAGCATGGGTTTAGACTGAAAGTTGGTTGCAGGAGGATTTTATGGCTGGATGTTCTTTCTGTGGCCATCCCTTACAAGTTTTCAAGTAAGGGGTTTTTTTTTTATGCCAAAGGTCTCTGAAAGCACAGAGCAACCAGTCATAATGTCAACAAGGAATGTCAACAACATCACTACTTCAGTCAACCAATAACAAGTGTGGAATGCCATTATTCATGCACACTCGATGCACACACACACACACACACATACACACAGGTATACATACATACACTCATATATAATTTTGAGCTTCATAGAGCTGTGATGATTGGGTTGGTGGTACACAGTGTTCAAACTTAAGCTTCCAGAACCTCAGTTTCCCCCATCATAATAAAATCGGGGTTCTGGAAGCATAATGTCTATACATACAACTGGGCCCCCTCACGCAATTTACCCATGTTATGCTTTCCCCACTACCTCCTCATTTCTCTATCAATGATTCTTCCATTACTTGCCTAACTACTACAGTATTTTGCTGCTGTTATTAAATGATAAACAGAACTACATATTTCACCATCCTTTTCTGTGCTATCAGTTATCTCTCCCACTACTCAGAACCACTTCGTTTGACATCCATCCTTCATTCTTAATATTGTCCTTCTCCACTCACATTTTACATTAATCACATTTCTGTGCTACTAACTTATCTCTCTCCTCTCCCCTAAAACACTTCCTGTTGGCTCACTCTACACTCCTATCATCTCTCACACACATTCCTATAACCTACTCACCCATCACATTTCTTTCTTTCATCATCATCCTTTCTTTGTCTACAATTTTATTACTATTCTAATTCTTGTCACTTCCTTCTATAATGTCAGTCATCATTTACTCTCCCCTGTCTTTCCACCAACTCATATTATTAACCATCCCTCCACTCTTGTTCACCGTTCACTCCCATTTCTAACCATCTCTCACTCTTCCCATACATTCTTGTAACTTCTACCACCTACTTTTCTTGTTCTTCTGCCCTATTCTCCCTTTTTCTCTCCTTGTTTCTTGAGGTCTCACTCTGACATCTCATCACCCCCCCTCTTTATCTCTCTTTCCAGTTCAACTCAGATTACCCCCACTCACTCTTATATAATGTGGGGTAGTTATGTATCTCCTCTACAACCTGAAACCTGTTCCAGCTCCTTCTTTCATACTTTAACTTCTCAACACCAAGCACAAAGCCACCTTCTTCTCTGTTGTAGTGCTTATCAGTTAAGAAGAATCTTAGTTTTGTGTGTTACACGGCAACTTCACTGGTGCTGCTGCCATGAAAAAAAGCAGATGGTATTAGGTAGAGCATCTAGCCATAGGAACCATACAAAGTAGATATTGGAGCATGATGCAGTTTTCTGCTTTTTTGAATCCTGTCAAACTGTCCACCCCAGGCCAGTATGAAAAATAGATGTTAGATGATGATGAAGATGTCAGCGATGACGATGACAACAACAATGTGTTGATGATAATGATATAAGTAAGTATGATAGGCTTCTGCAGTTTCTGTCTATCCTTACAAAACATTGGTCAGCTTGGAATTATAGTAAAAAACACTCAATCAAATGTGCATTCTACTAGAACTCTGGGTCTTACAGCGAGGTTGATCCCAAAACCATGAAACTAAATTTAAGTAAGAATTCAAGACAGAGCAAGAAATGAGAAGATGAAAGATGTAGAAAAATCTGATAGAAAAGTAGAACTTAACAGACTGGAGTAGCTGACATCAAGGGCAGCAGTGAAGTAAATGTCAAGCATGGTTGGTTAGTTGAAAGTTGCAAATAAAGTTTTCTTGCTTAAGTGACACAATGATGGTGATGGATCAAGTGATGTTATAATAACTTGAGACAAAACTCATAGAAAGATGTTATATATTTACTTTTGCATCAATCTGTTATCTCTTCCAAACACAAAGGTTTTTCTCCCTCTGATCAAAGGGCAGGCTGAGTGAAGTGTGAAGCAATATGCTTTATGGTGATGGTGATGAGAGAAAACAGAGAAAGGGAAACATATTGTTTGTTTGATGTGCAGTTTTACATGAAAGGCTCATAAGTAAGTTAAGAAAATAACTTTGCATCAGATATAACAACTAATGTGTTCTTCACCAGAGTGGATCTGCAATGCAAAGAATTATCGTTATTGAATAAAAGAACACTATGGATTGATGGCAGTAGATGTAGAGACTGACCAAAGTAGTCCTATAAATATAAAAAAAGAGATGAAATGTGAAAATACTGACCTTCGTAGAGGAGATGACACAAGATAATGATGACAGGAGATATGCAGTGAGGCAGAAACTCTCAACCTTTCTCCATTTTTTCTTGCTAACATTAAAATAATTATGCTGCCGATGATGATAAATTATTATTGAAGTTTATTTGAAATATGCTGATTTTTAATATAATATTCTTAAGGAAACGTTAGTGTTATGATCCCATCAAGTAATTTAATAAAAAATAAGTTCTTTCTAATCATAACATATAGAAAAAAAAATCAAATACAGAAACAAATGTTTCCTTGCTTTTAAATTTAGTTTCAGCCACGGAATGAATATGATGTTAGCATTATAAATAACCCTAATTGTAAGCCTTGTTTCAGTACCACCAACCACTTGGATTTTACATTGTAATGCATAACATAATTGCTTCCCTTAGATCTAACTGGAAAAAGTGGAACAAAAATGAAAACCACAGAAAGCAGTTAAATAGGATTAATGCCAAGTTACCTCAAATATAGATTAAGACATCAACTAGTGACTTAGTTGCTATAGCACAAGATTAATATTTACATAAATTTTGCAAAGAAGCTGCTTTTTCTTGATGTCATCTTAAATATAGTGATTTTAATAGAAATTAATGTTTCAAGATAAAATTTTCTTCTATATCAAATCAAAATATCAACCAACAGCTAAATCTATTTACCTATTTGGGAACCAATTGCATTAAGACATTGAAACCAAGTTTACTTTTACTATCAGGTAGTAAATTGGCAGAACCACGATAGCATTTGATGAAAATGCCTTGCAGAATTCAGTTAAGGTTTTACATGTTTCAAACACTGCCATGATCAGCCTTGTCTCTCATCCTTTCAGGTACCATAAGATAAGTATCAGTCCATACTGGGATTGATATTCCTTCCCCATTTCCCAGATTTCTTGCCCTGCTCTGTGCTCGTAGAATCATTACAGCATTGGATAAAATACCTTGCAATATCTCATAACAGATCTTAACACTCTGAGTTCAAGTCTTGATGAACTTACCCTTTCATCCTTTTGTGATGGATAGTATCAGCTGATTACCTCCCATCAAAAATTTTATCTTGTGTCTAACTCAGAAACCATTATTATTATTATTATTGTTATTATTATTAAGTCAATACATGCTAATTTAATTAGCAGGAATTTATTTTGAAGTTTGATGACAACATGTCTCCTCAAATCTCAAGAATCTTTCTTGTGCCTAACCCAGAAACCATTATTATTATTATTATTATTATTATTAAGTTAGTACATGCTAATTTAATTAACAGGAATTTATTTTGAGGTTGGTGACAACATGTTTCTTCAAATCTCAAGAATCTTTCTAAGGATTCTTGCAGATTAGAATGGTGCTTTTCTGCAGGTTGACAATGCAAGTTTCAATTCCAATCTCTTTCAGTCTTTTAAGTAGCAGGTGTCGATTTAGGTCATGTGACTGAATGTGATGTAGCTGCTGACAATAATGTTCTGAGGGTAATTGTAATCATTTAGAACAGGGGTTCTCAGCCATTTTTTATCTATGGACCCCTTTGATTACTGTTCTACTCTGGTAGAACCCCATAGCCATTCAATGTTTAAAAACTAATTTTATAAAAACTTCTTTCAAAACTACATTATTTACATTATTTACATTTGACGGATATTTGTCCTCATCTGGTTTGTTGTTAACACAACATTTTGGCTGATATACTCTCCAGCCTTCTTCAGGTGTCTTGGGGAAATTTCAAACACATTGCTGTTGTAAAAGAGAGAGAAGTTGTTCCCTTGTGATGTATGCTACAGCAACTAGCATATTTTGCTTCTGACCCTACCGAGACATATTAAGAATAAATATGCAAATATTTATTCTAGATCTCACTGTACATGGTGCAAATAATGATGGTTTTAATTTGAAATATGTTTAAGGCAGAGAGCAGGTAGAATTGTTAGCATGCCAGGTCCATCTTTTGCATTTTGTCCATCTTTACATTTTGAGTTCAAATTCGGCTTTGCCTTTCATCCTTTAAGGGTAGACAAAATCAGTACCAGTTGAGTATTGGGGTTATGTAATTGACTTACCCGCTTCCCTGAAATTGCTGGCCTTGTGCCAAAATTTGAAACCACTATCAAATATGTTTAAATTGAAGGACTCTACAACAATTAAATAGAGTATTCTTGTGAAATGAGCTATTCTTATTTATTACAGTATGATGAAATTTAAAAGATAAAATTTCATCGTTATAAGAATGTTGCAAATAAAAGTCTATTTTAATGCCAATTATTCTAACAAAAGTCTAAATTGGAATCTAGACTAATCAAATTAGTTTCTTGATTTAGAGTCAATACTTTAAATTATTATATTACTCTAAGATATTATTATCAGAAGCCACATTATCACCCAACTCACTCCTATTTTAATTATTATTATTTGCATCTTCATTCATGCTTTTGCTCAAGTGATACACTCAAATTCTTGTTTTCCATCTACAAATGATAAATGGATAGAATAAGTAAAGCAAATATTAAAATTGTATCTCTGACTCTATATACTACCATCCATGGTGTTACTACTGCTGGATATTTCTCATATGAAACAAAGTTCTCCAACAGAAAATTAGAACAAGCTATCCAAAAATGTATTCTTTCAAAATGAAATCAATTACTTAGGATTTTTTCTTTACTTTTTCTGAAGAGCAAGATATAAAAATTTTTGAAATGGCATTATCATCCTTTAAAATGAGAAAAAGGAAATGTTGTTGAATTTAGGATATTTATTGAAAGCTAATCGAAATACAAACACAAACAAGAAACATTCAAAATCTTAAAATAACTATTCTTTCACAAACTTCATTTCTTTTATTACTTTGACCAGTTTTCCTCAAATTCATCTTCTTTTATAAGAACATAACAATTGTGAAAACAAATTGTTATTTATATATCTACATTCTGGAATTTTACACACTGGAATATGTTTAAAGTGAAGGACTCAGCCACAATTATGTAGAGTATTCTTGTGAAGTGAGCTATTCTTAATCATTATAGTATGATGAAATTTAAAGGATAAAATTTTATTATAACAGGAGTGTTGCAAATGTAAGTCCATTTTAATATCAGTTCTTCTAACAAAAGCCTATATTAGGATTTAGACTAATCAAATTAATTTCTTGATTTAGAGTCAATACTTGAAAGGATTACATTACTTTAAGACATTATTATAAGAAGCCACACTGTCACTCTACTCACTCTTATTTCAATCCAGACAATTACAAGATATAGTTCCTGACTATCAGGCTGTTTCAATCCATGTATGCCTTATAATCTCATGTCAAACTATTCAAGAATACCTCTTTGTTCTAATTCAGATTGACTCTGTAATCAGAGGCCTAAAAAGCATCCTACAATAGGGACACACTAATCTTGTTGCTTTAAACAACTAAAAAACATATGATACTCAGATCATGAAAACATCATCATACCACACGCTGCTTAATCATGAACTGCACTCAGTTAGAGCTCTCACAATCACTCCAATTGTTGAGTTTCCCTATCACTGAGTATCTCTCCTAGTGAAAGCATGTTTTTAACATAGCTAGGACTGCATCCAAATGACTGTTCCTTTTCTTCAGGACCACAGAACGGTTATCCCCCAGCAAATATTGGCACTTTACTTATCCATAATGATGATGGTGGTGGTGGTGGTGGTACAGCAGTAGTAGCAGCAGCAGCACATACAAACATCTTAGACCAGAAAAGAGCCACCTGACTGATTGGCATAAAATCACTCACAGACATACTTCAGCTTCTGGCCCAACAGAGTGCTATCTTCTCTATTGTTACTATTATGTCCTCTGCACTTTGGAGTGAGGTCAGTTTGTGCCACTCCACTCAGGCATTCCTAACCCAGCTGTCTATCCTTATCTCATCACATTCATTGTTTCTAACACCCCAAGTCCCATTCTAATGACTACTCCTAGACCTTCCTTCTCAGAATATTGGCCCTCTGGAATTCCCTGCTTATGTCTTTTCTGCATATGTTGACTTACAAAGGTTCAAGAGGAACTACCCTTCCTCCAAATCCAGCAAATACAAAAGAAAGAAATTCTTTTATTGCATTAAAACTCTGCACAAGATTTCAAAACAACTATAATTTATTTCATGGAATGAATACTAACAGGCACTGAGTTTACTTTGCATGTCTCTGATGGAACCACCACTTAAACCTGAATACATATCAAAATATATTGGATACCTAACTCAATAGAAAAAACCACAAAAAACACAGAAAATCTCTCTTTCTCATCCAGTTAGTTCAAACTTGTGTTAAAATGATCTTTAGGAAATTACAAGATACCATTTGCACAAGAGATCCAAAGACACAATTTTGATGATATGTAAATGTTAATCAAAATGAATAATAAAAAGAATTTCTCAGTCTGCTTACACTTATCCTGTCAAATTTACTTTGAACATTTCTCTTCATATTAAATCCATAGTAAGGTTTGAAACTGATCAACAAATTAATGAAACAATAATTCATTTTACATTAATTCACTATAAATAAAAGATATTTCAACCATGTGATGTTTATTTACAGGTAGGTGAAGTGACCCATTTCAGAGCTTGCCTTGGCTATAAACACAAAGTACTATTTACTGGAAGAAAATTAACCATCAATCTCTCATTTGGTTGTCCAATATTCTATCAACTCAGTCCCCTAAGACAAAAGAACCCATTTACTATTTCTAGCAAACACCCACAATAGTTCAGAAGTATTTTTTTGTCTTCTTACTTTCTTATGTCAAAATAAACCTTGTTTATTGTTTCTATTCCTGTTTACATATCTACTGACCTTCAAAATATTCAACTTCTTCCGAGTTTTAGGAAACCTTATAAAATTTCAGAGTATCTTCAATAAATACAAAAGCAAAATTATCTAATGTAAATTATATAAATTTTTTAATTTAATGCAATATAATTCAAATAATTTTTCTAAAAAATATGAAAACAAGGTATGTCTATCAGATTTAAATTTGTTGTTGGTTACCCTAAGACTGAAGCATGTATAAATATTACCATTCTCATTTGATATATTAATTTTAAATAAATAGATTTAAACTTCATTTTAAAAAATCCATAAAAATATATAATGATAGTATTATCGTTTTATTAAAAAGCATAACTATACAGCTTGTAAAGTACCAAGCTTTTTGCAAAGTACAGGACTTTTTGTAAAAAATAGTATTTTTGATATTTCCTAATCATATTAACAATGTTATAGCTTCAAAATGATAAAAATTCTTTTATATGATAAGAATTCTTTTATAAAAGTAGGTAAAAAAATAAGACCAAAACAGATCCAGCAAGATATTACAACCTTTAACTATTATTGCCAAGGGAATATAAACATTTATAAAATAGAAAGGTATATATTTTAATGTTTAATCTTTAAACAAGATATATGGTATTTTCACTCACTTCTACTTAAATTTTTGCAATAAAACATAATCACACACACACACACACACACATGTTTGTACGTATATATATATATATATATATATATATATATATATATATGAGAACAACAAGCATATACTTTTATGGAGAATGTATTCTAAAAAATCACAAACAAAACATTATGCTACATTAGTTTATCATTAGTCTATCATAAAAGAAATTTGCCAAGTCTGCAGAACAATTATACATTATAACACTCACTAACCTTTGTGGCATGAGATGATGAATTAACAGCATAACAGAAACTAGAGTTTCGTGCAGATGCTTTGTAAAGTCCATTTTCTGAAATATTATTGAGCCAGCTGACTTCATTTGAATTATTAGAATTCTTGTCTGCTCCACCAACAGCTTTTGTAAAACTTGCATTACGTTTTGGCACAGATGGCAAGATCCGTTCAGCATTATTTGGAAAATATCTGTTGGATATATTATCTTCAACACATAATCTTTTAGAACCATCAACTGTTGAAGTTGGTAGACATGTTTTATGATTGAGTGAATTTGTGTATGTGTTTGCATAGTAATTCTGTGACTGGTTATGTTGTAAGCTACGACCAGAGTGTTCAGAATGTAAAAACAGCTGATCCCAATCAAATGGTGAATCTGTCTCATTGTTTAAAAACACATTTTTAATAATATCTCCACAACCAATCATTACAGCTAAGTTAAAATTAAGGCTGAAAAAAGATAAATTTGAAATCAGCCAGTGTTGTTGACTTCTGCTTCGGCATATGCATGGAGCCCCCATCTGTGACTGTGACGTAAAACCACATGACATGTTTCAGAATTATCTTGTAGTAGTATTTTAAAGCTAGCCATCCACACCACCAACACTGCCTCTACCTTGAATAAGTAGTTCTATTTGTGACAACTAAAATCAATTGTTGAACATATAGCTAGTTTAAAAGGATTGATTTAAAGTACTGTTGGCTGGTTCAATAAAAATTTCTTATATAGCTAGCTTAGTACTATTACCTGTTTTCTTATAGAAGTTCAACAGTGTTGAAATATGTAAAGAATTGTTTAAATACCAAAGTAGAAAATCTTTACAATTGAAGAGTTAACTTAACAGCAATATTATCTGGGATGATAAAATATCCTAGTTATTGTGTAAGCCAAAATGTAAATAAGAAAAGTAAATCAGAGAAATCAGAGATAAACAAGTTCAAGATATTGTACTGTTTTACTAACCTTTAAAAAATTTCACAGTAGAGTAAATTTTTTCTCATTTAAAACTTATTCCATACTTCATTTAAATAGTATCTATAACTAGTATATGAGAGAAAATAAATAAAAATTAAGCAAAATTATTTTATATGATTATATGAATGCTACACTAAAATGTTTACCTGCTGTTAGTCAAGTATAAGATATACATATAGATCTAATGAGAAGATAGACAATATATATTAACCCATTCCTGCTGAAAGTTTTCTATTGAATGAAATTGCCTGAAAATTCACAGATACTATTATTTTGACCTAAATAACAACTGAAAAAAATTTCATTGAAATTCGTTTGATACAGACTGCATATGTATTAAGAACATGTTTCATTCTTTGATGCAGATCATACACAAATCACAATTTGTATCAAGTATTTGTTTTATACCCTTATAAATTAAGTGTCAGTTTAAATGGACGATCAGCATGAATAGGTTAATAACCAACACATGAAGTAAGGTCAGGTCTAATAAACAAATAAATGAGAGGATTAGAAAATTAAATACAACTATTAGATTAACTTTATATCATGTTTAGAGTTACAATAGAAATAAGATATTGTGGTATTCATCGCTTTCTGAAGAGCATAAATATATTTTATGAGGTCATTCCTGTTGCTAATCAAAACTGGGTCACATATTCCATTTGCTGAGAATTAACCACTGCAATATCAGCCTGCCAGAGAATAGGAATATATAACATTGTGCTTTAGTATAACCAGAAAAAACTATGAGGAAGAATGACATGTATAAGTTATAAGCAACACTGAAACAATTATTATATTCGATGATGATGATGATTTCTGACTAGAAAATTTTGGAAGTTTTCAAACTTTAGTGGAAGTGAATTCTGCAAATTTTGTCACCGATATATATTGCAAACAATAAACTTTATAAAGTTTGTGCAAGACTGTTACTGTTGAGTTGTGAGTTTGCAGGATCATGAAAGTTTCGGACAAAATATTTAGTTATGGTCTTTTACATTCTGAATTCCAATCTCATTGAAATCAACTTTGCCATTTGTCCTTCTAAGTTCAACACAATAAAATACAAGTCGAGCACTAGGTCAAATTATATTGCAAGACAGAAATGGAATTGTAACAGGAGACAAGAAAACTACAGTTATAAGCATTTAAGAGATTTATCTAGTCCAGGTTCTTTTATTGATATTGAATTAAAATCAGAATGTGACTTAGCCTCACAACTGTAACTCAACAAAATACTCATAGATATGGCTCTACAAGCTTCCTTTGTTTTTAAATCTCTTTCCTTCTTCAGAGAAAATAAAGCATAAGTGTAAAAATTGTTACAAAATCACCAAGATCCAGATCTAAGACTTTGACCAACACAATTTGGATTTTAGAATTGATCCCTCATCCTATTTGCCTTGTAGCTGAACAGGTAAGAAAAGAAGAACCTTATGACTAAGCTGTGAATCAGCATAAAATTGATATATTGTATGATGGATGACAACACCAAGATTAAACCTTCATAAATGGGTTTAATTGTTTACAATATAAGCAATTGATATATGATGTCATTTATTCTAACTAGCAATAGATACTGAGAGCAGCCAAGTCAGTCATAATTTCACACTACTTATACACAATACTCTAGTTCATAGCAGCAGAACAGACATTATCATATACACAAAGATGCCAACCACCACATCGCTTATCCATGTTCTTACACAAAATATGAAAACCAGTATTATTATTATTATACATTATCATATGTTAGGGTGGTAGATCTGCAGAATTGTTAGTGCATCAGACTTGGAAGGAAGGTGACAGTAGAGAGCACTATGAAATGGCTAGAAGAGCAGCTAGGTAACAGGTATACTAGGTTAAGGGTAAGGCATGAAAGAAGAGAAATGCAATGTGAGGATCAGAGGTATGAAATGCTTTGGATAGTGAGACAGTGCTTATGAGAGAAAACCAAGATGTCACTGTTGAGAAGTGTATTCAAAATGATGAAAGCATGGAAGGGCTATTATGAGAGGCTGCTGAATATAGAGAATGCATGAAATAAAGAGGGACTACCTCACACTAACCCTACAGAAGGAACAGTAATTTGAGTTAATAGTAACATCATAGATAAAGCATTTACGGGCATGGCAGGAAAAAGAACTGTAGGTCTATTAGGGATAGATGCATAAAATATTTGAAGTAGGATACATGATTACCATCCTGATAGTTAATCAAGTTATACAAGGTGTCATATCCAATGATTGGCATAGTAGTTTTATCATCAGCTGCCAGAACAGCAAAAGAGATCTCTTAGAAAGAGGAAATTATGGAGGAATCAAACTACTGGATCAGGTTATGAAGGTCTCATAGAAAGTTAAAGCACAATTTACTGATGACAAAGCAAACTCAGATGCAGTTTGACTTCATGCTCAGAAGGAGTACCATAGATGAAATTTTCCTAGTGAGGCAACTGCAGGAGATATGCTTGGCTAAGAGTAAAACACTATTCCTGACATTTTCTTGACCTGGAGAAGATGTCCATTTAGTAATTTAGTAATCACTAAGAAAATTATGTGTAGATGTAAAATCTATAAGGACTGTAAAAGTTATGTATTGATACAGTAAGCAAGAGTCAACAATAATTTCAGTAATGAATTTAGTTTGCAGGTAGGAATCTATCAAGGTTCAGTCCTTAGTCCACTTCTATTCATCATAGTCCATGACAGAAGAGTTTAAGACTGGCTGTCCAAGTGAATTCTATATGCTCATGACCTATAATGGAATTAGAGAGGAAATTCTAGACTTAGCAAAGAATGAGATTTTAACAAGTAGAAAAGAAGACAGGACCCTGGTATCTTCAAGAAATAGCCTTATTTGATATGCAGAAAAGAGAAAGGTATGAACTTTGTACACTGTACCTAATGTCAGCAAATGGACACGCAAGAAGTGTAGTGAAATCACAGGAAGACTAACAGAAAAAGTAGCCTTTATATGTGACAGGTACACTGAAGCATTATGTAGCACACTGGAAATTGATTCCTTTAAATGCTCAGATGGCTCAATTGAAGTGATTGATAGCTTTTGTTACCTTAGGAGATGTTATTAGCAGGAGAGGTGGTTGCTCTGAAAGTATAGCAGTCAGGATAAGAACAGTTTGGAAAAAATTGAAACTGCTACAACTGGTTTGGCAACAAAGGTCTTTTCCCTCAGAGTGAAGGGCAAATTGTATGATGCTTGTGTTAGAATTGCAATGCTGCATGCTAGTGAGACATGAACCTCATTTGCAGAGGAGTTAAGAAGACTGGAAAGAAATCAAATTAACATGATTCATTGAATATGCAGTATAAGTGTGTATAAACAACAAAGTACAAATGTATTGAGAGAAAAAACTGGTCAGATGTAGTAGGTAAGAAAAAGATTGCACTGGTATGGAATGTGATCAGCTGTATAAAGAAGTGTCATTCACTTAATGTGAACAGAACTCACAGAAGAAGGAAAACTTAGGAAGACATGAGACAAAGTAGTGTAGGCTGATTTCAGGACCATGAACTTCACAGGGATGACAAGGGACTGAGAAGACTGGAAAAATGCAGTTTTCAAGATCCACCCATCATGGCAAAACTGAGATTCTGGAAGTACAATATGTATATACATGCACAATTGGGTTCTTTTTCCCAGTTTCTTCTTCAAGACACCCCCACTACCCACCAACTTTTTAAATGCTGTATTCTGCAGCTGTAATTAATTGTGAGCAGAACTGCATTCTTCACTAACTTTTCCTTGATACCACTTTTCTTGCTACCCAGAGCCAATTCACTTAATATCCATCCTCTATTCTTAATACAGTCCTCTCCACCACATTTTACACAGAACACCCATCTGGACCTTCTCTACCATTATATATCTCTGATGCTCCTCATTCACTAAACCTGCCTCTACCCCCAACACTTTTGCAACCTAAAACCACATGTCATCTCTCTCTCTCTCTCTCTCTCTCTCTCTCTCTCTCACACACACACACACATCCTCTATCATTATTATGATTCTTCCCCTCTTTTTCTGCACTGTATGTCATCCCCTACACGTCCTTACCTACCCCCAATTCATAAGCATCATTCACTTCATCCACCCCTTAAATCTACCCAATTTCTACAGTTATCAGCTACTCTTCACTACCTTCCCTACTTATTCCTCAACACTTGTTCTTTCTTATATTAACCCCATCACCTATTTCCAATTTCTATCTATCTCTCACTCTCCCATATTCTTGCAACTTCTATTCACCCTCACTTTCTGTTCTAACTCCACTTCCCCTTGCATTCACCTTGTGCCTTCAGGGTCTACTCTGACATTTTATCAACACTATTCTACCTCTCTTTCCATGTTCATCCTAACCACTCCCACACTCATTTCTATAATGTATGTAGCCATGTAACTCCTTTTCAGCAAGAAACCTGTTCTGTTCTGGCCCTTGTCTCAAATTTTAACCTGTCATCTCCTAACATAAACCTGCTTCCATCTCTACAGTAACCCAACTCAGTCGAAGAGGATCTTAGACTTACAAGCCACATGGCAACTTGACTAGAGCTGAAATTAGGTAAAAACAGGCAGCACATTCTGTAAAATGATTGTCATTAGGAAAAGCCTCCAAGCACAGAAACCATGCTAGAACAGATACAGGAGAACAATGCAGTCCAGACAAACTGTCCAAGCCATGCTAGCATGGAACATAGACATTAAATCATGATGATGCTATGGATGTGTGTGTGATTTTTCTTTGAGTTTAATTCAAACTCTTTTTGAGAGAGTTCAAACCAGTTACTAACAAAGCAACAAGACTTTGTGAGTTAAGACAGTTCCTGGTGTTTGTAAGTAAGTGGTTGAGTCAGTGTGTTGGTTGAACTGCCAATGCATACACCCAAATGAGTGCCACTATTCACATAAGATCCTCACATGGACAATTTTTGGAATGTCTTACAAATCTTCACTGTGTTGCTGATAGATTGGATTTGGAGAATCTGTCAGTTTCTTTTACTCTTTTCCTGAGAAGCCAAGTATTTCTAGGTTTGTTTGTTTTGTGAGTGGGGGTGGGGGCGATCCTATTTTTAGGTACAACCCAGCAGTTATAGAGAAATAAAGAGTCAATTACATCAATATCAGTACTTGACTGGTACTTTATGTTATTCACCCAGGAAGAATGCAAGGCAAAGTTGACCTCAACAGGCAATAAACTTAGGACATTAAGAGCTAAAATACCACAAAGTGTTTTGCCCAACACTCTAATAATTCCACCAATCAATAAGTATATTCTAAACAACAACAACAAAACACTGGAATAATGGTTAATTAAAAGATTTTTGCTAAAAATGTATAATTATATATAATTAACATTATGTCAGTTCAGAAAAATAATGTACATTATTTTTCAGTTTCTGCTCTAACATTCCACCTGCAATTGACTGCCTGAAAGATGTCCTAAATTGTAACTCTTCTTTGCTAAGGAACTGTCTCTGAGCTGTGTTAATTAACAGGTGAATAGCACCCGAGAGAAAACATTAATCTCATATATTTAAATGTAATCTCACAAAATTAGAAAAACTTTAGCTTGAGCTCAATAAGTTGGCAAGTCAGTGTATTCAAGGGAAATAACTCATAAAATATTTCTGTAAATTTAATCTGGAAATTATTTTTAATATTTGCACATTTGTAGCATTTGGAGTTTTAGATTTATAAATACAGAAACCTAACCTATGTTTTTCACTACTTTCAATTACCCAACTCAGATCATTGTATAGCTTTGAATGTTTACAATGTGAGCTAAAAAAAGAAAAAAGACACACAACCTCACAGACCTATAAACAAGCATACACCATGAATATTTATTCAATTATGGCAGTAACATGATGTCATAATGATATTGTAAACAATGTTGTTTAGAATATACTTGACAATTGGCAGAATCACTGACTTTGAACAATATGAATTTCTTACATATACAGAGAACTCATGATTTATAGGGTCACAGGAATGAAATTGTGTGATGTCTATACTTGTCTTAAACAAAGTGAAATGACTGCAATCAGAATTCAAAATTTTTAGAGACAGTTTCTCCACATCAGATGCTAATGCCCTATTCTATGATTAACAAATAATATACTTTGTATACTAAAATAAAAGTAATATAATAAAAGATAATAAACGTAATAATGATACTTCTTCACAATGATTCTTTCTTCTATAGACACAAGGCTTGGAATTTGGTGGGAGGAGGCTAGTCAAGAACTAGTACTTATTTTATTGACCCCAAAAGAATGAAGAGCAAAGTTGACCTTGGTGGAATTTGAACTCAGAACATAAAGACAGATGAAATACCACTAAGCATTTTGTCCAGTGTACCAACAATTCTCCCAGCTTAATAATAATGATGATAATAATAATAATAATAATAATAATAATAATAATAATAATAATAATAATAATAATAATTTCAAATTTTGGCACAAGGTCAGCAATTTCAGGGGAGGGTATAAGGGGAGGGTATACATCAACCCCACTTTCGACTAGTATGTATTTTATTGACCCCAAAAGGTTGAAAAGCAAAGTCAACTTCAGCAGAATTTGAACTCAGAAAATAAAGACAGACAAAATGCTACTAAGCATTTTGTCCAATGTGCCAATAATTCTCGCAGCTTCATAATAATAATAATAATAATAATAATAATAATAATAGTTCTTTCTAATTTGGCACAAAGCTAGTAATTTTTGATGGGAGAGGATTAGCTAATACATTCAACCTAAGTACTAGACTGGTACTATATTTTATTGATCCTAGACCGATAAAAAGCAAAGTTAACCTTAGCAAGATTTCAACTTCACCTTTCATCTTCTCCAGGGTCAATAAAATAATGCATTTATTTTTTTGGAAGCACTACCTGTGAAAAGTCTTTATGGATTCTTTTATACACAATCTAAGATTTGGTGTACTGTTGGCAAGAAAACAAATTTGCTTTTCATGTGACTATATAATACTCACATATAGAAATTTCTGACTTTCTCACCCTATTAATTATTTTATATATTTATTTAAGTATTTTGCAAGCAGTCTTTTAGTGAACTGTATTTGTGACATCATTACTGCCAGTTACCAAATAACAAGTTCATGACCTCCACAGTTGTATAAAGTAGCAAGATATTTTATATCTATCAAGAAGTAAAAATAAAACCAGTGATTTACATTAATTTTCAAAAACATGTTCACAAACATAAATATTGACAATGCACACACACACACACACACACACACACACACTAAAAAACACACATATGTACATGTATGCAAGAGCAGAAAGACACATGCAAACACAAAATACAAATGCAAACATGATGGTAAATATTTAATGGTTTAGAGAGGGAGTTGATTAAACATGTAGAAATAACCAATTAATCATTGAACAGCTAATATATACACACACACACACACACACACACACACACACACACACATATATATATATATATATATATATATATATATATATATATATATATATATAATATATACATACATAAACATTCCTACACACACATGCACACACCAATTATTGTGTAAATATATATGCATATATATATATACATATATATACACTATACACATGTGTGCTCAAGTGTGTGTATTAAATTATATATCAAATTAACATACTAATAGATAAGAAGTGTATCTAAATATAATACTAACAAAAAGGAATAAAATGCTTAATTTTTGCTGACTTGGAGAAAGCTAGCATATTTATTTCTTGAAAATAGTATTTGTTTACATATATAAATTATTTGATAACACATATAATCACACACATGCGCATACACTCACACACATACACAAACACATGCACGCTCACAAATGTGTACACACACACACATGCATACACAGAAGCAAAAACAAATTTTAGCACAAATACACTCACAAACATGTATAATTCCAATGAGCTCAGGTTGTCAATAGATATTTGGTGGTATTTATCCCCTTTTATTATTTATGATAACATCTCACTATTAAGGTATTACTATATTTATATATAAACAATTAGTCCAGCATGTGGAATGTCCTGCTATACCATTATTTTGGTGCATCATCTGCACTACAACTTGTAGTGACCTTTAAGACAATCTATGTAAAATTCATAAAACTGGTACTTATAAAACATTTTACAGAAAAATCAGCCAAATAGAAAGATATAATGAGCAATGTATATAAGTAAATAAATAAATTTTCAAAACATGCTTATCTAGAATTAGGGAATTAAAAAAATTTTTTTTTTTTTTTTTTTGCGAAAAAAAGAGTAAAATAGTCACCACAAGAGAGTCAATGTCACTCAGGCCAGACAGGATCTTCCGCATTCGGCCCATTCTCTGTTTCTCTGTGTCATACATTATATTTGGATGTCATTTTACATACAGATCACATGAATATAGCTACAATTGGTTTTCCTTGAAAGCCAAATGAAATGTTTACGACACAAGCAAACACTTGTGTTAAGATTAAACATGAAAAAAATATAAAACACCAAGTCTATTTGTAGCATAACAGTGTAATTGTTTTGTTTTTATGATTCTGATTTTGTGTTTGTTTTTTGTTTTTGTCTTCATGCAAAATAAGTCAGATTATTTTCTCTCTATAGAGGGAAGTACAAAATAGAAAACAAAAGAATAGTTGTAATATCTTGTCAGGAAGCAAAATAAACTATGAACCAGGCTAAGTAATTTATTCTCAGCTATCCCATAATGTAATATTTGACCTCCAGCCCTAATCAGTAGCCTTCTCTGCCTTCCACTTTCTCCATCCAACATGGCTCTCTGAAAAGCCAGCTTCATCAGTGCTGCATTGAGAGGAGGCTTGCTGCTCAGACAGAAGAAGCTGATGCTACCGTTGCCAAGGCAAAGATAGCAGTAAAACTACAGCCAGTAATGTTGGTTTCTAGCAGAAATAGTCAATATCATATGACATTGATACAAGAAGGTAGTGAAATTAAAGTGGCAGATATCTTTAAAAATTGAAAGAAAAAAATAAAACAAATGGAGAGTAAAATCAGTCAAAATGTCTTGTAAATACTAATGCCACTAAAATAAACACTTTTTTTTTTTTGTCACCATCACCATTGCAACCGCTAATGCCATCGCTAAAACCACAACAACAATGCAACTACAAATATTAATGTTACCAAGCAGCATCAATCAAATGATGTAAAGCCAACTTAAGCAGCAGAATGAAAAAAGGAAGCTGCAAAATGCAGTGGAATCTGCTGCAGTAATGGTTGTGATGATATCATCAAAGGTTGTACAAGCATTACTCGTGCTTCACATGTATATAATATCAAAAGAGTGGGAGATAAGAATTAATTGATCAGATAAATAACAATGGGAGGTCTGGTGAATTTGTTTTTAGTAAAGAATTTTTCACATATGCAAAGGAAATTAAAAAGAATTTAATTTAGAATTAATCAAATATTTATATATGGTGTGACAGTAATTTTCTCAATTCACCAAATCAGTGGATTTAATAAATATTATCACCATTAACATATTCATTGTTACATGATGTACAATTCTAAAAGCAAGGGACGGTCAATGTTGTTCAATGATGACAGCTGGTGTATGATGGGTAGACAAGAATGTGAAAAAGGAAACAAAAATATTCAGGAAGTCACACTCAACAACAGGTCTAGGGAAGAAATATAAAATATTTTTAAAAAAGCAATATGGCAGTGAGGAAATTCTAATTAAATTTGAATATTATTAGTATGCTGATTTGTCAGTGAGATCTTATGACTATTAAACTGAAAAATATTTAATAAACAGAAATTGTAACCATTAATAATCATTATTGGTGCAGTTATTAGTACAGGTAGGTAGTTTAATAGATTAACTGATAGGTGAAGCGTTGGAATGTTTTTTTTTGTTTTTTTTAAATATATTTAGTTATGTCCCTTTAGCATTTTGATTTCAATTTTTCTGTCAGTAAACTTTGTTTGTGATCCTTGTGAGGTCAATAAAATAAACAATAGTCATGTACAGGTGTCAAAAAAAAAACTAACTGCAATATGGAACTGCTACATATTCAATTCGTTGCTTATGTCAAAATTCAAAAGCATTATTTGCATAGGCATCTGCATTAAACTCACTGATACAATGCAAATTGGTCATGACATGTTGAGCTAGTTGTTCACTCAACTTTCTATATTCTCAAAATTCCTATTATTTGAAAATTAAAAGACCTTGAAAGAAATTTGGCATACTATAAATTTCTTAACTTTGGACTAGCCATGTTGTGACACTGTCTTCATAAGGTTTTATATACTTAAATAGATGCAGGTGTGGTGGTATAATAAAAAGTTTGCTTCCCAACCACATAGTTCCTTGTGAATGGCTCTAATATACAGAAACTAAAAGAAGCCTCACATGTATGTATGTATGTATGTATGTATATACAAACACACATACGTGTATACATACATTCATGCATGCATGCATATATGCATGCATACATACATACATTCATACATACATACATACATACATATGCATACACACACATACACATACAGAATTACATCCATTTGTATTTACTCTTATAGTAAAATTAGGCCCATGGGGGCCATTTTGTGGGGTAGCTTGGCGTTGGGATTGATCTGACTAATTTTCTTGTCTTTACAGTTTATCAGGAATCCCTTACCTATCTTTTCTGTTTATATATGCAGATAAAGATAAAGCAGCAAAAGGCTACTTAGTAAAACATAAGCAAAATCGTGCCAGGTACAGCTTATTTTGGTACTTTGAAATATAAAGATAGGTTCATAAGGTTGATTAATACATCTACTGAAAGATCTGCAGCAGTTTTGGAGCTCTTCACATGGAAAAAAAAAAATAGTATGAGCAGTATCTAGATCCAGACACTGAATTTGAAGAGCCCACAATGTTATAGGGTTTTATGGTATACACTAGCCAGACAATCAAAACAAAACAACCAGAGTTAATAGTACAAAATATAGAGAAGGCATGCTTAGTAATAGATATGACTACCTTGAACAATAATGTTTTTAAAGGAGGATTCAACATAAGACACAGGCATGGCTGTGTGGTAAGAAGTTTGCTTCCCAATCACATGATTCCACATTCAGACCCACAGCATAGCACCCTGGGAAAGTGCCTTCTGCTATAGCACCAGGCGAACCAAAGCCTTGTGAGTGGATTTAGTTGAGGGAAACTGAAAGAAGCCCCTCGTGTGTATATGAGTGTGTGTGTATTGCCCCCCCCACCACCACCACCACTTAACAACCAGTGTTGGCATGTTTACATCCCTGTAACTTGGTGGTTCAGCAAAAGAGACCAATAGAATAAGTACTTAGCTTCAAAAAAAATTATTGCATTATTGATCACCCTTTCACCGTTGTCTTTAATTCACTACATTCACTCCTCAACCCTACCCAATTTCTACAGTCATTACCCAGTCTGCCCTACCTTCCCTCTGTCTATTCTCAACTGGTCCACAACTCTTGTCCTTCATTATATTCACCAATTCACTATCTTTAACAAACACTCACTCTCCCCATACACCCTTGCAACTACTACCCACCCTCACTCGTTATTTTTTAGTCTCCATTTTCTTCTCTTCACCTTGCAGCTTCTGGGTCCATCTTGACACCTCATCTGTCTCTCTTTCCAGTTCCATTCTGGTCAGTCCTCTATAATGTGAACAACCATATAGCACCTCTACAACAAGAAATCTGTTATGTCCTGACCCCTTCTTTCATACTTTAACTTCTCATCTCCTAGCACAGAGTTACCTTTCTCTGCTGTAGTCCTACTTAATCAAAAGGGATCTTAGTCTTGTGAGCCACATGGTGACCTCACTAGTGCTGGTGCCATACAAAAAGCACACAGTTTACTTTGTAAAGCATTTGGCATAAGGAAGGGCATCTAGCCATAGAAATCATGCGAAAGCAGATATTAGAGTACAATGCAATTACAATGCAATTCTTCAATCTACTGGATCCTGTTAAACTCTCCGACCCATACCAACATGGAACCATTAACCAATTCCACTTCACAAGCCAGGCTATCATTTGGTCTTGGCTATAAAAGAAGATACCTCTCTGAAGTGCCACAGAAGGGGACAGAATTCAAACCCATGCGATTGCAAAGGGAACTGCTTAACGACACAGCCATGCCTAGACCTACACACACACACATGCACACACACACACACACACACACACACACACACACATATTGAAGTGAATGTACTCACACCCCTCATCTCTTCTCTCCTCACCTCCTATAAACCTTACAAATATGAATGGCACCATCCATACCACCCTCATCATCCTTCAGTAAGCCTATACGTGAGAATATATTAGTCCATCTTCATCACTCCACCTATACCCACCTTACTTCCTCCATTCAGCTCCTCACTCACTTCAATCATCACTCTATCATTTAGAAATCTTAACTTATCACCTGTGATATTTACTCACTCACTGCCATCTACCACTCCCTTTCTGCCTCTTTTTCTTTCAATGTCCTTCCCAGCAGCTACTCTGCTACTTTAACACTCTCTCATCTCTCCCTCCATCGCCTACCCCTACGACTCCCCACACCTCATTTTCTTTCAATGTTTCCCACTAGATCCTTGCTACCCTCATTCATTTTCTCTCTTTGCCATTCCATTCCGCTCACACCCTTCATTCATATTCACCCTTATTATGTGGGATAGCTCTGGAGCCCTTACAGAAATCCTCAACACCCATACCATACTGCCAACTTGCTGGGATACTGTCAAATCATCCCAATGTCCCATGCCCATACAGAACTGGTCAATGAAGGATCTTGCAACGTATCCACGTTGGGGTATCCACAAAACTGTACCATTAATGAGTTCCTGCTTAACTCTCCAGCAATGTCCTTTAAAAATATATGGTTCTCCTTTAAATGATATCAGTGATTGCAATAAGACTGCCATACAGTCTTCGTCTAATAAGACGCTTTATCCAAGAAATATTGTTTTGACCATATAACCATGCTTGTGATCATAACAAGCAACAAACTAGTTCAGAGAAACAGAAACTATTGTTACAGACACAGAATGGACAGAGTGAGGAGACAACACAGTTGTGTGCAAGATGTAGTTTGTTGGTGAGTCCTTGGAGGGTTAACAAAATTTTTTTTTAAATTTATTTGAATGCAATAAGTTTCCATAACTACTAACAACAGATTTTTAAGGTAGAACCTCAACTAAACATTTCATATACAAATATATTATGCATATACAGAGGCCATGTATTATACTTTTTGCCTAGAAAGAAAGAAAAGGTGAGTTTCCTAGGCAATATGTGATACTACTAAATTTAATTTAGAATTTTTTTTAAAACTAAGCTATCAACATTAATCATTAGTCATCAGATTAAAGAAAAAATATTACTCCAATTGGCAGATGAATATGATTCTCACATAAGAATGGTGCTACTGATGAAATATTATGAGTCACCTGTCTCAGACAGGTGCAATGAAACTTGAAAATGATTTAGATATCATTTCTTAAAAGTAGAAAATTATAAAAATATTGAACTTGACCTTAATAACTAAGGTTATTAGGTTGTTAAATAATGTCTTGTACCAATGGTACCAAATATGTAACAAAAATAAAATAAATGAATTCTTAGTTTCTTAATCTGGATATTTGTCTACAAATTTAGCTCATTGATTTTCAACTATTGTCACTATACTGCTTCACTACTTGACAGACACATTATTAAAATATATATTTTATTATTATATTATTACATGTCTAAGAAAGGTTAAGATGTTATAAATGGATATTCAGATAAGCCTTTTTAATCCATTCAAACTTCTGACTTTTGAAACTATTTAAAAATAAAAAATAAAAATTTGAGAACAACTTATGTAACTGTATGCCTAAATAATGTTCATAGTGTGTGTAATGAAATTAAAAGTTATTCAGATAAAAAGAAAAAAGAAAAGAAAAACAAGAGTATAAATATAAGGTTTTTTTTTTACTATATGATTTGTAATTTTTCTTTATGATTTAGCCAGAGGAGGAAGGGCAACACATCATTTATAGTGGTTCTAGATTGTTGAGGGAAGGGAGAAAGCACCATTGTTTTGTGTTTCTGTAGCAGTCTATCAGGAGCACATCAGAATATCCTCTGACTAGAGAGACCTAGCCAAAATGCTTGCAACAGAATGAATTCTCTCCAAAAGACACCATGAGGCCAGGTGGTGGTGTCAAATCAGGTAAAAATTAACTCAACCACCTAAAGGATCATTTCAGTTAAGTTCAAATTTAATTGTAAGTAGTGCTGTCTCAAAGTTAAATTCTCAAAATGAACAATTCATGAGGAAAATAAAAGACAACTGAATAAAGTTGTGAAAAATAACTGAAACTACCTAACTTAATGTTTTCGTCTGTTCAATCTTGGTAAATAACCTTGACATAGTGAAAAACTGTGCTACTACCCATAGAATTTTAACAGAGAGCAAATAAATATTTTAACACCATGTTTTCTTCTCATGCCTATTGGTCACATGATAAGACATTTGCTCTTTCCAATCAGTCATATGACACAATGTGTCATCTGCTCGGTCTATCATCAGGTTTTACACTTGATTGAACGCTGTATTTCCTTTGATGCTGATGAAATGTTTTTGTGTCTGATCTATTGTTATGAATATGTAGCCCTATCTTTTAAACCTTAAACCTATTCATTTAAATCAATAAGTATTAACGTTCAGAAAGCCTCGCATAACCAGGCAATATGATGCTGCAACAGAAAAAGTAAATAAAGCAATGCTATAAAGCTTATTTTGTGTTGGGAATATTCACAAGTAAGTAAATAAGATTAAAATACATATTAAAAATAAAAGTGTATTTTTATAAATTTCCATGTCACTAAAAATTAATTTATAGACACAAAAAGAAATTAATTATCCGTTCAGATTTGTATTTTCTGAAAATACAAAATGTTTACAAGCCGTCTAAAATACCAGATTATCTTTGGCAATGCCTGCTAAGTTCACAGATCATTCTATGATTGAAAGAAGTTATCAAAACCAGAAGGAAAATAAGATTTCAATGTATTACTGTGTTATGTATTATTGGAAGTGATTACATATTTCCAACTTGCACTAAACACTCACATAAATATAAACATTTTTTTTGTTTTGTGGGGTTATTTTTTTTTTTGTCTGACAAATTGAATTGACTTAATCAATTCGTTTATTACTGTTTCACTTTCTATCTATCTCTCAATAGTAGCATTCGTATTTTCCTTCTTTCTCTCTCTGCTGGCAGCAGTGACTGTCCTAGCTTTTTCTTTCTTCCTTTTTCTCTATCTATACATCTATCATAGCAGCAGTGGTTGTACTTTGTACTTTGTTCTCTCTCTCTCTCTCTCTCTCCCTCTCTCTCTCCCTCTCTCTCTCTCCCTCTCTCTCTCTCTCTCTCTCCCTCTCTCTCTCTCTCTGTGAGTGTATGTGTGTGATGTGTGTGCATGTGTTGACTGCAACATCTGTCCTATCTTATTTCTCTCACATTTCAGTCTTCTTCTCTCTTTCTCTCTTCTACCTCCCTCCCTCCCCCATCTCTCTCTCTCTCTCTCTCTCTCTCTCTCTCTCTTTCACTCACGGTTACAACATCTGTGCCTGTTCTCTATCTCTCACTCTCTTTTTCTTTATCTATCCTTCTTTCTATCTCTTTCCCCTAGCCACTTAGTTTGTATATGCTTTTCCTTTGTCACCCTCTCTCTCTCTAGCTCTGTTTCTCACACCTTCTTGCAGCTACTTTTCACACTCCCATTTCTCTTTCTTTTCACACTTTCCTATTTTCAGTTTCTGAGCAATCACTTATATCCCACATACATATATCTAGCATTACAGTGCAAGATGCACATCCTTCACAAATACAGATCCGAAAAATAGAACATAACATTCAGACATCAGCTAACCTAGGACACGTGAGTATTTTCATGAATATTTACTTAGCTAGCTGGTCCATATTTAGGAAATACAGGATCAAAACTAAGTGAAACACGGATATGAACTGTAGTGAAGTTAAGTCTGGATGCTGAGCTGGAAAAACTAAACTTAACACATAATTAACTTCACATAGTATCTAATCAAAGGATCTTGTGGAAGAAACCTGGCTTATTCATAGAATAAGCACAGAACAAAGATCAAAAATAAAAACAATGATTGGTCACATTAAATATCAATGAACATTGACATTCATCAGTACCAAGCTGGTAAAATAAATGCCAGTAATATGATAAGTTAATTCAAGTGACTATTGATTGACTACATAAAGATTCTACAAAACTGACCTTATGCTGAGTCAAAATAAACCATCATCACTACCATTATTATCAAATCAAACATATCTAAAACTAATTGGTCAAATATTAATTCAAACTCAATTATTTATGTGATATACATCGATTATATCATATCAAATATTCAAAGAACATAAAGCTTTTAAAGATACTATAATGTTTGTTTTCCTTTTCTGATAAAATTCAAGATAAATAAAATAATGAATTAGATAAATAAATTTCACATAAAAGCTATTGAATATCGTGTCATTAAAATGAAAATCTTTCTAGAAATTTAATCAGAAGAAAGCAGTCTAATAAAAGGTTGCATAGATGATGTAATGGTATTGTTGGTCAGCTGACAACTCATATTCAAAGCACATAAGCTGCATGAGCAAGAACAGTGTGTAAGGTGAATGGCTCTCAAAGACAATGATCTGAAGAAATGAATGTTTAGAAGTAGTAAATACATTTGTCAAAAATCAATACTGCAAATTTCCAAGATAAAAATCAAGAGTTTACACATAGATAAATAAATAAGGTAAACACTGTTATTCAATATGTAAAGTGTAATCTATATTTCCTTAAAGCAGTAGTTTAGCCTGAGGTATGGAAGTAGGCTTACTCCAAAGTAAAACTAAATCTGTGTCAGCAATTTATGATTAACGTTACCGAATTATATTTGATAGCCCCATTAGAATTATAATGAAACTTATAGAAGAAAATATGTGAGGGAAAATAGTCAGAAATGTTTGATAAATTTCTTAATTTCCCTGAAATAATGCAAAAATAAGTTTTGTATAAAAAAAAATTGAAAACAAAACAAGTAAAAGCAATAAACAGCAACAAAAAAAAAGAAAGAAATAGCCATGAAATAAGCAATAAGTTCTAAGTATACTTTACCTTATTCAAACTTAAATTGAAAAAAATGGTATATATGAATGGAACGCAATAAAATGGAATTATTAAATAAAATGAAAACAAACAGGTAGAGATAGGTACACATATTGTTGTTTAAACCAAACACACACACACAAATGTACATACAATATACATATATACATGCATTCACACACACATACACACACACAGATATATCATTATCTTCATTGTCATTTTAATGTCCACTTTTTCATGCTTGCATGGGTCAGAAAGAATTTGTTGAGGTAGATTTTCTAGGGTCGGATGCCCTTCTTATCACCAACCTTCACCAGTTTCCAAGTAAAGTAATATTTCTCCATGGTCAGATATGTTTTCAAAGAAGACCAAAAATTGAACGACACCACATAACATGATAGTTGTAAACAAGTCCCATCACCACACGGCACTTGTTTACAACTATGATATGATGACAAGACAAGGAGATACTAACATACAAACACCCATACACACACATATATGTAAATACATACATATGTTTGTATATATATTTATATATATATATATATATATATATATATATATATATATATATATATATATATTTGCATATATATATATATATGTATGTATGCATATATATTAGGGTGATGCAAAAAAGGCATTAAACATTTTTTTTCTTTTTTCAATTTTCAGGAAGACACCCTCCTATTTTATTCATATTCCTAAGAAAGCATTGTATGCAAGATTTGGGGTTGAAAAAGAGAAAATTAGAAGTTGCTACCAAGCTTTAAAAATAAATGTACCTCCGTTTGTGCTCAAAAATATTATTTTGTTGATATTTTCATTGGAACGGGTTTGAAATGTACCTAGTTAACCTAGTTTGGAAAAAATGATGACATTCTAGGCTATAGTACGTAGTAAGGTACAACGTATATCATGTTAACTTTTTTTATGTGGAAGTTTCCCCAGTAGGCACATCATAACCACTTATGTAAGTTTATTTTTGTTTTTATGAAGCAAGAGTAATGTTTTCTTGTTTCTGTTTGAGAGTGACGACCTGTAACTTTTAACAATTTGAAGAAGGTATTGCTTCTGCTCTTCATCATTGGTTATCAGTTTGTTGTATTCCTTCATCAGTCGTATCCTCTTTCCGCAATGTCATTTACCACTTTTAGTCCATATGCGATATCTCTTGCATTCACATAACTTTCATCATCATTCCATTCTTCAGTATTTTTTTCAAGAAAAGTGCAAGACACCTCTGAGATTTCAAAGAATCTTTCTGTGTTGGCAGTAATGAAATTCTGCAGTTGTTTCAGGATTCATTGATGCTCATTTGCTCAGTTTTGAGTCAACTGGTTTCTACAGAGCATGCTTCATTTTGTTTTTTGTCTCATGCGAAACAGCTGAATCAAAAAATGCAAGCGTCACAAGCTCCTCAGAGAGGTACCATAAATGTCTCAAAAACTTATTGAGTGCAGCACTTGCAATTTTGTCATCCTTTTGCTTGTAGAGCTGCAGACTTT